>NW_013952736.1:321910-323594 GCF_001266775.1 Austrofundulus limnaeus
GGGTGGATATAGCTCGCTCGCACCGAGGACCTATCCACGTCATCATTTACCCAGAATGCTTTGCATGTAAATAAAATGGCCCCATCCATGTAATATATTTTTAAACTTTTAGTTTAAAAATGATAAAAAACTGAATATTCTACTGTATTTTTACAGTCTTTATTTTACATTTAAAGTATATGTTTATCATATAAAGTCTAATGTTACAACTAATCGGGGATCCCTTTAAAACTGACTGAATTAGAGCCATGTTTATGGTTGGTTGCATAGCTGTGGCGGCCATCTTCAATACAATTCAGTTGTAGATGTTTAATCACTAATTACAGTGGATTAGGACAGCTTTTGCTAGTAGACAAACAGACATTCACACACAAGCTAATACATTTTCCCCTCTTTTGACTTTGGTAGTAAAAACGCAACATAATACAAAAATACAAACGTATGCACCTGACATTTGCATCATGTGTGAGCCTTGAGGTTCCAATTTAATGTCTTGCATCATTCATTTCCATTCATACTCTAATACAAAAATATGTTGCACGGGTTTGTGTTGAATGCAAAATGTGCCAGTTGTTCAGCAGAGGACTTGGATCCAGTTAAACTGGTTCTAATAGTTCTTTTCTGGACAAAAACGTGCAGCTGAACGACTGAGCAGTCCGAGTTGTAATACACACACAGAAACCTCTGTACTGTGGTCAAAGGGAGTGTCCTTCCTGGTCGGGTCTCACTTTCAATCACACAGATGGCGTGCTGCTCTGAAATGACTGAACAGTTTTTAGATTTGCTAGATTACAATCTATTTCAGGAAACTGTTGTTTCACTTTATTTTTTAGCCATTGCCTGAGAATCCCTTCACCTCAACCACACAGTGAGCAGAGCAGAAACAAAGTTTACCACCTTAGAGTTAGACACAGTTTATAACAATGGTTTGCTTCCATTCATGTCTATAAGGGCGAAATAATAAAACACAAAACAGCACGTCCCGTTGCACACAGCCTCCATGTTCACTTCCATTAAAAAAGTCTAAGTCTGTATGGTCACAAGGAAAAGTATATTGGTTTTGTCATTTATCTAGCTTGTTTTATTTTTTGAAAGCTTGTTATTATTGTTTTGTTTTATTTGTAAAGCTTCAGTAGGTAACTTTATAAAAATTTAATTTTACATTTTTGTTAAAACAGCCACAATGTCCTGACAGTAGAATATGAGACCAATAATCTATGAAAAAAATAAAGCTCCTCTGGCTCCTCCCAGTGGAGGGAGGGCTGTAGCACAGCACAGAGCAGGGGGAGRGAACTGGAAGAGGTGTTTGTTCAAACTTTCAGGTTAGTCCACAGTTTTCTCAGCACCAAGTTTTGGGGACTTCCTGTAAATATGGGAATCAAATGCCCCATCTATACTACTCTGAGTATTTTTTTAACTGACATTTGCTTTTAGCATTGACCTCCCACACAGAAGTTGGGCTTTTGCTGAGAAAACAATTATGGTGCGTTCACACCGAACGCGATTTCAGCTTCAAAATCGCAGCCAACGCTGAAGTCTGAAGCTTGTGCACTTTGAGGTCAGACGCAGGACAGTTGTTGAAGCGCCGCACGGCGACAGCCGCCCCGCCCCTCCCTCCTCTGTCGGGCTCCGTTTAATGTCGGACGAGGAAGTGGCTTTGCTTTATTTACAGACAGCCAGAACG
>NW_013952736.1:324854-326835 GCF_001266775.1 Austrofundulus limnaeus
GTGTGTGTGTGTGTGTGTGTGTGTGTGTGTGTGTTTATGATAACTTGCCATCTAGTCATAAGGTACAGACATCTCAGAGATTTTGTTAGAAACATAGATATTCATTTTACAAACAGACAAAATGTAGACTAGACTGAAATTTGGTCATCACACTTGAAATAGGTCTTCAAAGTCATTTACAAAAGCTACAACTAAATTTTAGGTAAACGTTTAAAAGTTCAGTTRTAACAGATAAGCATTTTGAATCATCTAAGCAGGCATCATCTCAGCTGCTTTGTCATGAAACCTTAATGATATTTTGAACTTAGCTGAGAGTTTGCTGATGAATATCTGTTGCCAGTATCAGCAGAAATATTAGACATAAACAACAATAATATAATTGTAGGAGGCTTTTGATGAACTGTGGGGTGCATCGTATGAATAAAATGTTACCATGTTGTCAGAATACATGTGTTTTACTGGAAATAGTCTCCCAGCTTCAAGCCTCTGTGAGTGTGTATTTCACAGCTGCTAAATGACTGACACGTCAGTGAGATGTTCACATTTCTGCGTGGTTTGGACAGACCCATTACGCTTGTGAGTTTGTTTTGCGATCATAAAACGAGAGCTGTAAATAGGAGATAATGAGCATGTCTCAGGAGGTGGACTCATTGTGCTCATTTTCTCTGAGTAATTGGTTTAACAGCGTCAACAGTGTTCATCAGAATTAGTTTTAGACATACAGATGTCAACAAAGTTAAATGTGTCATTTGTGTGTCCACTCCTTGTGATGGCACTGTGAAAGTTACAACATAGAAACATAAAATTTGAAACAAACAGCTTGTTTCAGCTCACAACAAAGACCTGTAAATTGAAAAAAAAAAAGTCAACAAAATTGGTTGTCTGCTTTTGTGGCTGCTGCTGGTGGGGTGACATCATTATCTGGTTTTCTGTTCATGTGTGGCACCAGTAAAAGCACACAAACATGTAGCAACTTAAATAACCCCAGCAGGTATATATTTTAAACTACTGCTGTCTCAGGAGCACAATACATATTGCATTTTTGAGATTTTTTTAAATAAAAGTTTTAAAGTAAATGTTGTTTTTAAATTGTGGGGTCTTAATAGAATGAATGTGATGTTCTCTGTGGATGGTGTTTTAGGTGTGCTTGCTGCAAACCAGTTTCCCTTTGGGATATGAATAAAGCTGAACTGAACTGAACTGAACTGAAAAAGTCTGCAAACATAATTATTAAAAAAAAACAACCGAGTCTAGCCTCTCTGACTTTATCTGTCATTAGTTCAGCCTGTGCTGTAGTACATAAAGATCTTCCAAATCTTATTCATCACTGCCTGTTCTGACTCTTTGTCACGGCCACTGTTTCCAAACTGTACAACGTACTATAGCTGCTCTCATTACTAAAACTACTACTACTATTACTAAACTGCATTAAAAAACAACATCATTCTGTACCACATGGGCTCGGGAACACTTCAGAAAACCATTGTCAGTGAACACAGTTTGCTACTTATGGAAGCCCATTTCCGCCACCCTGATAAAAAATAAATAAAACTTGTATTTCATTAATTATGACTTAGCTATCTCATAATTATGACTTAGCTAAGTCAAAATTATGAGAAAGTATCTCATAATAATGAGATAGCTAAGTCATAATTATGAGATACTATCTCATAATAATGAGATAGCTAAGTCATAATTATGAGATACAGGTTTTATTTTTTTTATCAGGGTGGCGGAAACGGGCTTCCACAGCTACAATCTACAAGTGTAAGTTAAAACTCCGCCGGACATTTCTAAAGTCATTTGTTAATAACACCCAAAACATGCTACCAGCTTCTGTGGGCCTGAGCTCATCTGAGATGGATTGATGCACAGTGTAAAAGTGTCTATTACTACTACTTCGACTTTATTTTCTTCTTCTTTAACTTAATTCAGATGGCTGCTACAGTTAAATGACCTAAGCAATCAAATATATATATAT
>NW_013952736.1:326899-332110 GCF_001266775.1 Austrofundulus limnaeus
ATACATACATACATATGTATATATAACTCAGTCACATGTACAGATATTGAGCTAACATTGGATGTTAAAGTAGCTGAGAGTCATTAACAACACATATTCTGAGTCCTAATACATCTCAACAAATTTTGCAATAATGAATGAGATCGCACTCATCATTTACAAGGATTGACCAAAGGGGCTATAACTTTGTCTCTTCTCATCACAAGGTGAGCTTAGTTTAAAACTTGATGGGTAAAAAGTGATGGGTGTTTGTACTTTCTTCCAAAAAAGTAAAAAAAAAAAAGCTAAACCTTGGCCTTTAATTAGCATTTAATTTACATTCAATTTAAAATATAGAAAATGTATGATTGTGTGATGGATGTGCGATCTGTCCAGGGTGCGCCCCGCCCCTCGCGCAGTGACTGCTGGATATGGGCACCTGTGACCCTGAATAGAAAGAAGTGGGTAAAGGATGATGGATGGAAGGGAATTGTACAACTTACAATTCAGTGTTGCACAAAAAGAAAACAAAAAATCAACAACAGTTCTATTTTCATACTGAGTCAAATAAAGTATTTTTGACTCAGTTTCTGATGAACATGAAAGTCATCAAATGTTTGTTTTTTTTTTTTTTTTTTATTGGAGGTGATAACTGCGAGTCTTGCCAGTTCATTTTTCTGTCACAGATTGCTCTGATTGAAAGCAATAAAACGCTCCACTAGCATAGCGTGGTGTACAGGACACAAACTGGTGAGTCAGTTTGACACGACTGCAGTTATTATCATTATGGGTAATGAAAAGTATAAAAGAAAGGAACCAAGAAATAAAAAATGTAAAATATTATAACAGTGCATGTCAGCTACATCAGAAGGTGGCYCTCACTCTCCCTCTAGTGGTTCAGGTTTAATATTGTTTGTAAATAAGTCATAGAAAGCAATGAATTCGATTTAGGAAAATTAGAAAATTTGCATTCGGCTCAGTTAGATAGCAGAACCCATGCAGACATCACAAGGTGGTCTCTTTTTTGTAAATTCCTGCATAAAGAATAAATGATTTACATTAGTAAATTAATGTTAATATATTTGAATCACAAAAAATCCATGAGACATCTAATGTGGAACCAGATAAAAATTTGGATTTACAGTAGCTATTCAGCAAGGAAGCTAAAATCTAAAGCATCTTTTAAATAAACACAGTTACTAACCACCTCCTAAAGCCACAGATATTTCCTAGAGGCRTTAATGGAGAATTATGCTGTCTATATTTATTAATTGTAGAGACAGAGGGAAATAAATACTTCTTCTCTTAACCAGATGCATCCTGATCTCAGTCCTGGGACATCCTTTATTCTCAGTCAAGGTTGCTGTGTTGATGCCAACATGTTTTAYGACTACAAGGCCTGAAACTGAATCATGGAGGTGTCTATGGGGCGCCAAGTGTAAAATTAAATAAAAAAAATGGCACAACACTTTTTCATTATATAGCTCACTTGAGTGTAAAACATTTTATTGTTATTTAGCTCATTGTTCTTACATTTGCCAAATATTTACTAGTTGTTCAAATTCAATGTTTGTTACGACCCGGCTCAAGAGCCATAATATATGGTTTTACCTCGTGAAAAAAAATCAAACCAAAACACGTTTCTTATTTTCCATGCGAGCAAAGACGCGTTCTTCGTTAATGTTTTTTAGGTTGCGAAAGTTAAGGGGGTTGTTTTAGTATAATTTGTTATCGGGRGTGATTGTTCGCGTTTGAAAGAAGCACATTGGAGTGATTGTCGTCCGGTGTTGATGATACAGCGGCCCGTCCCAGCGAACAAAGAAACGAGAGGGCGCAGACAGCACGCTACCTGCAGCGCTGTTTCAGTTCAGTAMGGAAAAGTTCTAATTTAAGGAGAGAATGGMCGAGKGTTATATTCGAGTGGCAGAGGAAGAAAACGAGGAGCCCATGGAGATTCCTGCYGAGGACGACGGCACTGTTCTGCTCTCAACAGTGGCTGCACAGTTCCCCGGGGCTTGCGGCCTGCGGTTCAGGAGTCCCGTGTCTCAGTGCATGCGCGGTGTGCACCTTGTGGARGGGATTCTTCACGCACCAGAAAACGGATGGGGGAGCATTGTTTATGTGGTGAACTATCCAAAAGACAACAAAAGAAAAATGGATGAAATCGATGCTTCTTCTGCCATGAAAATGAAGAGGGGGGACATGAAGACATCTGACTTGATTGTATTGGGTCTTCCATGGAAGACAACAGAACAGGACCTGAAAGACTACTTCAGCACATTCGGAGAAGTCATCATGGTTCAGGTGAAACGAGACGCCAAGACGGAAAACTCGAAGGGGTTTGGCTTCGTGAGGTTCACAGAATACGAGGCTCAAGAAAAGGTGATCGCCCGGCGTCACATGATCGATGGAAGGTGGTGTGACTGCAAGCTTCCTAACTCAAAGGATCCCGGACGAGCCCCCATTTATGTTACGACCCGGCTCAAGAGCCATAACATGTGAAGACACGACACAGTGGAAACAGTTTAAAACCTTAAAGGGTATTTATTAACGTTTTGTCTAGGATTAGGTGAGTTCGTTGGTCCGGTTTGGTGCTCCGTAGCTCCCGAATGCACCAGACGTTTCTTACCAAGCTGGACCCTCTGAAGTCCGTGGTCCAGGTTTACATTCCACCTATTACGAGCAAGTCTGTGGTCTGGTTTCTTCGACCACCGTCGTGTCCTCCGTGCACCTCCGCGTCCGCGTTTCAGTGTCCTCTCTCTAGCTCCGAAAACCCCGACTCGGCATCCGCACGTCAGCAGGATGTCTCTCCTCTCCCGGCATCAGGGAGGAAGCAGCAGGTCTGGGCACCAGCGCCCAGTGAAGTGGTCGCCTTYGGCAACTTTAACGTGAATGTGCCAATATCCCCCACGTCGTCAGCAACAGAGGTCGACGTGCGTGAGGCACGCCGAATGAGAGCAGCAGCAGTAGACCGACAGCACAAGCCACCATCAGCCACAGAGCGATCACAAGCCGCAGAGCGCTAAGCGATGAACCTCAGAGCCCTCGACAGCCACACAGTGCTCCTCAGCACTCCGTGTGCGTGCTTCAAATAGGTACAGGCCACACCCCCTCAGGATGACCTGGTGAGGAAGCACAATTAGGCAAATCGGCGGCAGCTGGCTGCAATCAACTGAGCAGCAGGGCCGTCACAATGTTAAATAATGTATTTAAATAACAAATCCTGAATCTAAACATAAAAATTAAACCATAAATGATAAAGCTTATAGGATTTCAGAGTGGAATACAGCCTTTTCCATTGATGCGTGGCTTTCGTTGTGATGTCATCATCCTGCGGTAAACGCTAACCCTAAATTTAAAACTTAATTCAAAACGCGTTAATTGAAAACAATATGGATGGTACCTGTGGCCTGGCAGTTTGAAGTGTAGCTCAGACACCAGCGGCAACTTCAAGTTTGACGTGTTGTAGAGAAGTGTTTTTAATACAGTGAGATAAATAACTACCCTGATAAAAAAATAATAATAATAACTTGTTCTACATTTTGCTTCATACAGAAGGTCTGGACTCTTGGCTGTTTAGAAACGATTTCTTGTTGGAAGCACTTGGATCTGATTTTGCCCAATCACTGACGATTGGCCCTGACATATGTAGTGCGCCAGCTCGAAGGAAGCTAAGCTAAGAAGCTAACTGGAAATTGCCTGTGCTGTAAACAATCATCCCATACTGGGAACAGAGTACCGATCCAAACCAGATGGCTGTATATGAGTGCTGCAGGCTTTGAGAGACAAATTTAATTTAGTTTAATTTGGAAGCCTTGTCAACATTGAATGGCTTCATTCACTTTAGTTTAAAGAAATTTGTTAACAATTTGATAATCATAAATGTCACCTATACAGAATGCAGGTTTTATAGACCATCAGTCATGACCACATAAACCCACCTCAGAAAGAAATCAAAAGCAAAAAATTACTCACTTGGATGTTTGTGTACATTTTCACATCATGAACTTTCAACAGTTCAAGAAGGCCAGAACATTTTTACTCTATACGTTCACATCGCAGGTCCTGATGCTCAGTTCCAGTCTTTTGCTCAGTATTTATTTATTTATTTATTTATTTATTTATTTATTTATTTATTTATTGTGCATGGTTGTTCTCACGTTTGAACAGTCCATGGCACTGAAGCAACTCGCATGCTGAGAGGATGACATGACATCACGTGCACGCTGTGTTTACATCAGTAAATATGGATGCCACACATATAGAAAGATGGGAGCTTATGTGGGGAAAAACATTTGCAAAAGACTCTAATAATAACACTGAGTTGCCAATGATTAAAGCTTTGTGTGAAACACTGAATCATCAGCCATGACCCAACCAGATCATCTCCATAATTATAATAAGGAAGGACATAAAATTTAACACCTCATGGATCTTTCTTTCAGTCTGAACATGGTGTTACCCCCATGGTTAACACCATGGTGCTGCTACTGAGATAACTGTGAAGTTCTCTGGTATAATGAGCTGAGCTCTTGTTTTGACACGCAGTCCGCAGATAGATTTAAATCTGAAAATCTCACTTTGTGTTGTTTGTTAAGCACCATATTTGTTGCAAACATGTGTAACGAGCAGTATCTTTATTCTTTTGAGTGCGTTGACATCTAAAGACAACGTCAAAAACGAGAATATTTCTCATCTTGTTTCTTCAACGCTTCGGGCATAACCCACCCAAATTTGTCCCTAAAATGTGAACCGTGCATTCACAGGAAAAACTACCACCACATTTTCTGTTATCGCAAGTGCTGGTAAGTGGGCTGGGTGATGTCATCCTCCATCAGCCAGTTGGGCAATGTCTTGAGGTCACCATGTGGACCGGTCGTGTTGCTAAGTGTTTGTTAGAAGAGAGGCACAGGCTGACGCAACATGCTCTGTTAGGAGCATCTTTGTAAGAGGCGAATAAGGTTTACATACAGCGGGTAAAATAAGTATTGAACACGTCACCATTTTTCTCAGTAAATATATTACTCGAGGTGCTAATGACATGAAATTTTCACCAGATGTTGGTAACAACCCAAGTGATCCATACATACAAAGAAATCAAACCATAAATGTCCAGAAATGAAGTTATTTGTAATAATGTGGAATTAGTTAAATAAATGTGGAATAGTTTTTGCAGTGTGATTTTGCTCTTTGCACAGTTCTGCACAGAAACTAAAGAGGACTGGGTTTATT
>NW_013952736.1:334094-335487 GCF_001266775.1 Austrofundulus limnaeus
CATATGGTGAAAAACTGACTTTGAAAAATAAATCTGTTCTTTTTTTTTTATAAAAGGTTAAATAAAACAAAAATATTGGTGGTAATTTTTGACTGTGTAACTTTACAAACGGCACACCATACTCAACAACAAAGGAAACATGAGCAAAACCTGTTTACTCTCACCTCTCTATCTTTGGTTGCAGACATTTGTGAAGCTGTCTGTGTTTGTCTGTTAGCAAAATTTCTTATAGATTAGTGGATAATTATGATTGAAACTCTCAAAAAGTAACCATAGGATGCACATCTACAATTGATTAACTTTACGTGTCATGATGGCCGCCAGAATTATTTGAGCTTTGGACGCACAAAAATGATTATAACTCAAACAATTATCAGATATTGAGCTAAAATTTGGTTTGGTTGTAGCCAAGAGTCACCCCTATTAAATATTTTAAACACTAACATATTTCACTACATTTTTATATAAAACCTAGGTATTCAAGGCAGCGAACCTAAACAGGGATGGTGATGTCAACATATACTGTACAATAAATCATATGTCATACATGAATCATTCAATCAATGGGATTTTGGCAAAACACTTGAGAAAAGACATTTTTGGAGCCCTAAAGCCTTAGACATACTTCATAGTAGAAACATCTTTCAAAGTTTAAATGAGCYACAAAAAGTTTAACTATACATGTCTGATTTTGCATTTTCATGTCTTTAGTGATGGGACGACACAGTGGAGCAGTGGTTAGCACTGTCTCTTTACAACACAAGGGTTTTAGGTTTTCATCTCGGCCCTTCTGTGTGGGGTTTACRTGATCTCCCTGAGCACACATGGGTTTTCTCCGGGTACACCCGTTTCCTCCTACAGACAAAAAAAATGCATGTTGGTAACTCTGAACAGTCCAGAGAGWGAAAATGGTTGTTTGTCTTGATTGACTCTGCGTGAGATGGACAAGTCCAAGGTGTCCCCTGCCTCCCACACAGTGACTGCTGCTGGAGAAAGGAACCAGCTTCATGGCAGCTCAGAAACGAAAACAGGGGGTAAAACTAATGAATGGACATCTTAATTGATTTTTACACAACTGCATTTTACTGTTACAGTTTTTAGAAAACTGGCCACAGAATTTCTTTTTTTCTGTCAGAATTGTCTTCTTGAACTGTCTAAAATTTTATATTCTCTTGCAAACTCTCTTTTCTCACATGCAACAAAGGGTAACGCTTTCTTTTACAGTATCCTTATTACCATGTAAAGTATCCTTATTACCATGTAATTACAAGGTAATACAAGTAAATAAAAGTAATTACTACCTTATTACTATGTATTTATGTGGTTATTAGAGTACAATTTTACTATGTAATTAATTGTCTTCAGTAATGTATCACTTACCTGGTAATGTATT
>NW_013952736.1:336354-342572 GCF_001266775.1 Austrofundulus limnaeus
GTGTCGCCACAAGTTCGTGAAATTGACATTGGTGTTGCGTGGCTGCACTGTGTTAAAATAGCGACATATGACATATTTTCATGCGTGGCTGTGTGATATATTCATTCTGAAGCTGAATTAAAGCAGCAGGCTAACTCGCTAATGGTAAACACGTGAATGTGTTAATAAACCGGCAGGCATAACAGTGATAAACGACTTTTGCGAGGGAACGCAAAAGTTATTGCGAGGTAACGCAACACTATTACGTGGGAACACAAAGGAAAAAACAATCTCCCGTGWCCCCTCGTGGGCTCCGCGTTATACAATTTATACATCAAAATGTATTTTTTTCTCCCTCTTAGTTTAGATTTTTACAGTTATGTTGGAATTCTGAGCAGTAGCTTGGCACCWATAAGGTTCCTTCAGAAATTTCCTAGCATTCATTATATTTGTGATAAAGTCAATTTCCTCTTTCTTAATAACTTCCTGTCACCAACGGCCATGAGACTCCATATGAGACGTGATGTTGCTGTCTTTATTACTTTCCCCACCCTTCAACACCTCTCTAGTCTTTCTTTTCTCTTCCCACCATGTAATAATGCATTTAGGCATCAGATTGATACCCAGAGGGTGACATAAGCCMACAGAGATGTGAGAGACTGTTCTCTCTCCCTTCATTTGTTTGTCTACCCCCACCCCCCTCTGTGTTTCTAACAGGCTGCTTAGTCATATGAGGTTTTCCCAGAGGGCCTCTGAAATAAAGACAAAGCAGACGCTTTTCTTTAATGGCTCCCGTCTCATCAACATCCATCAGCAATGATTACGGCCCCAACAGGGACACACACAAACAACAAACAGCACAACAGGAGAAAACCTCAACAACTGAACATCATAAAAAAYATCAKAAAAAMTGAAGCTGGATAGTTCTTARTGCGTGTGTGGAAGAGGASTCTCAGCTACTACCACAGCAATTTTTWGCTCAATGTTTGTAAAAATGATTAACTTATAACCTTTTGTGTATCGCTCCCACTGATTAGCTGTGGTTTAAAAATGGTGTGCATCAAAAGTGAATGAGTACGCAAGTTTTATTCCAATCTGTCCASTAGTTCATGGGATATTTTGCTAAMAAACAAGGTTGACGCCAAAARGAATTGCCAAAGTTTTAAGAAAAGATGTGCATAGTCTGGTGTTGGGGATGACTATCAGCTGCTACCACACCTAATCTCAACTCAGTATCCAGAACACTGACTGCATTCTAACATTGTGATTAACTGTAACAAAAGYTTAATGCAAGTCTAAGAAAACAGCACCAACAACTCGACCTTTATCAAGTTGTAGTCCTATCTGCTCTGTAAGGTGTATGATGGCTGTTTCTGTTGAGTAGTGCTTCCTGAAGCCAAATTGTACAGGGCTTAAACCTGGGTTGCAGCCATTTAGATAGGTTGTTTGTTGTTCTATAATCACTTTGTCTGCTACTTTTGATATTACCGGCAATATACTCACTGGTCTGTAGTTGCTAACATCATAACTACGTATTTCCAGATTTAAAAATGGAAATGACAACTGCTTGTTTCCAGTCGCTTGGAAAGAAACTGTGTGTGAGGGTAAGGTTTATTGTGTGTAATGGGGAGGGTTAAAACAGCCATATGCTGTTTGACAAAAAACTGTGTCCAGATGAAAAACATCTCTTCTTTTTGAATTTCTTAGAGACTGAATTATTTTCTTTGCTTCCTTAATAACTTTATTTATTAGATTGATTTTTTTACCTGCGCCAAGGAGGTAATGTTTTTTGTCGCGTATGTCGGTCTGTCTGTGGACATTACTCAAAAACCTGTGGACGGATTGTCATGACATTTACTCCACATGTGGATACTCGCACAAGGAACACAACCTTAAATTTTGGTGATGTTCTGGATCATGATGCGGATACAGGAATTTTTTTTCTTTTAATCCTCTCAGATCGGCAAAGCTGTGATGCTTTCACAGGGCTTCTGTAAAAAACTGTGACAGGTTTCAGTGTTTGGACTTCAAACTTTATAAAAGTAAAGTTAAAACCAGATGTAATAATGAATAATTATTGCCACAAKGTATGCATTTTTATGCATTTGGTGCAAATTTAGAGAACATTTTGTGACCAGGAAGTGCGTGACTGCAGCATGAAACCTATTTTTTCCATTTCCTCAAACACACCACATTGTCAGTAGGCTTGTACACAGATCGATGAAGATTGAGGAAGAGGAGTGACACGGTGGACTGCAGACTCGGAGGTTGTTTGTTTGTTAATTTTTATTATTGTTTAAATGAGGCCAGATCAAGTCGAGAGCTATTTGTGCGCCCCTCTATCCACCTCTCGCCAAACTTTGGGGAAAAAAGAATGCGCAGAGCGTGGTTGTGACTGCTGTGTGCGTTTCTCACAAAGATAGGAAGATGCGTGTGTGTCTGTGTCATTAGACGCGCGATGAAAACTCTGCTTTTTTGAGTCACGTAGCACCGATGCGAAAGCTTTTAACAATAACGTCGGGTGACAAGTCTGACTTTTTTCCTTTTTTTCCACATTGGACTCCACCGGGAAAAAATTGTGTGCATACTGCCTGCTTAAATGTTCACTACTAGAGGTGGGCGGATCAATACTAAATATCGATACCAGCGCTGGTATTGATATTGTGCAATACTCGTGTAAAAAAAATCGATACTCAAGCTTTGGTCTTTCCCGCACACACTGACTGCTGCACACCTGGATTTTTCAAAGTCTACTCTCTGTCTGTAGTGCTGCATGGAGCAGTGCCCCCCGTCATTTGTTGTTGCACCATCACGTGGCTCAGCAGCGCTAGCCAAACAGCTAAGCTAACTAAGCAGGTAGGCTGGCCCATCCACTCAGCGTTCTCACTGAGCCCTCTACCTCAGGAGATTTTAAGTTGTGTTGAGTGATATTTTTTAGTCTGTTTATTTACATAAAACAGAATCGTGTTGAAAGGAAGAAAATTTCTTCTTTTTTGTTTTCCCTAAGAACAATTTTATTTAATAAAARAAACAAAGAAATGACTAGGAAGATGTCTAGTGGTGAGGGAAGAATTTTTATTTTATTTTTGTATAAAAGATTTATTTTCCTAATGTTAAACAAAACTGTTTTGTTACTGCTCTATTGTTGGCAAGCAAAAATATTGATTTTTTTTTTTTGATAAAGTATTTTGTTGTCACGTACAATGTTTGGTGAAATTCTATCCTAGATCTTTTGGATCTTTTCAAATTGTGAAGCTTAAAAAGTATCGTTATCGATATAGGCGATACTGGCCCTGTATTTACTTGGTGTCGGATCGATACCAAAATTCCCAGTATCGCCCACCTCTATTCACTACGTCAGAACTTATTCGGCAAATGTGTTTCCATCTCTGCTTTTGTGCATTAACTCTATTACAGGATGGGGGAAATTGGACATGGCGGAGGTTTGCACCCTCCGAGTGSTTCTAGTTTTATGTTTGCTTTTTTTAACTTACCTCCAGTTTCCTGAGGCCACCTCCATCACTTCTTGTGGCCACCCAGGGGGCCACAGTCCACAGTTTGAAAATACTAAGATAACTTATGTCGACTTATAAAAATGTTGTGAAAATTATGTTATTTATATATAATTTATATGTTATATAAATTATTCATATAAGTTATATATTTGATCTAATTGTTAGCATGTTGCAAAGAGGCTTTCAGTAGATTTTTTTCTTCTATCTTCAGTGTTGGACACAATTTTCATAAGTTAGCACAAGTTGTCTAAAGTTTTATATTGTGACAGGGCTTCTCATTGACTTATTAAATGTATTATTTATTTATTTTTTACCCATCAGGAAGTTTTATTGGCACATGGAGAGCATTGTGTCTGTTTTATTCATTAATGTAAGACAAATGGAGCTATTCCAGGATTTAAACATTGTACTTCTGATGAAAAGGTAATTATTGATGTTGAAGACATCAAACTAGACCTCATTTTAAAATCAGAATCTTGAATCAAAACAGAAGAGACAGAAAGATAAAAAAAAAAAAACAACACAAACTCGCCGCCAAGCATTTAAAAGTCAACTTCTGTCTTTGTGGATGTAAAGCAGGATTTATCCTTTCAGGCATAATCCTGTTTTCATGATTAGTTGAGGAGATTTTGAGCTGCTGCTTGGAGCAGATTTGTAACCAGCAAAATTTAATAAGTTCACGCAGGCATCCAAATAAATRTTAGGGCTAAAATTAGAGGAACTGCCTCAAGTCTTTCCTAGGATTAAAAAAATTAAAATGTTAGTGAAAAAAGRCAGGAAGACGCAACATCTGCAGAGGCCTGGATTTAATGACTAACACAGATGTGACTAATGAAGCTTCCAATTTTACTGTCAAAGAGATTTAACATCGAAGGGCAGGAAAATGACTTTATTCAACAGACAGTGAAGTCATCATATGAGGAACGTGTATGCATCACCTGGAAACAATGGTTGACAAAAAGGATGCTACAAGTCATGGTTTAAAAAGATATATGTTGTTGAATCTGTATGGTTTGTACTTTTTAWGTTTCAAAATAAAATGAGAGAAAACAAATAATCTGGTGTTAATTTATATAGTTGGTTTTGAATCTAAATAAAAAAACAACAAATAAGAAATTCTATGTTTTTTATTTTATTTTTTATTTTAATAGTTAAGGAAAAGACAAGCTTTATATTTTGTTGACGTACCGGAAATCATGGCCTGAATTTCTGGTGCATTGTGTTTTCACTTCTCACCATGTCGTATTTAGAGGGAGTCAACACATCTTACAGTAAACAAAATTACTTTAATAGTCCAAGTTATGCGGGATAGGGTTTGAATGAAACCATTGCCAACATCTTTAGGAATGGTTTTTGTCTTTAAGTGGTCTCCAGGCTTCYGTCATTTCCTGTATCACTACATTTAACAACCACCGTATATTTTATTTTGGATTTTATTTATATACTGTTATTGATTATGATGATGATGATGCCTTTAATGTCATTGTACAGAGCACAATGRAGTTACATTTAAGAACACCCATTCAAGAAAAACACACGACAAAACATGGGGGAACAGGGGAACATGTCATGCGGCAACCGGGTCGTGTTACCTTTTTAACAAACAGAAATACACAATAGGAAAGTTGAGTTTAAGAAATTGCTCTGATCCTATGTTTACATCAGAAACATTGGATCATATACACAAAAAATGACTTGTAATAGGACAAGAGAGCCTGGGGCTGGGGAGGGAACTTAGGTCAGATAACACGTGAGACGGAGCGGTGATCGGTGGAGTCTGTGACAGTGAGGGTGGGTCTCCGTACTGTATGTCACTATATGTCAGCATTGATAACACATTTACATGGAATGAAGGAACTTATCTTAGAACAGAAATTAGTCCTGTCATTTTCCTTCTATATGTCTGTGTCACAGACCTCTCACTCATGGTGTCATCTACAGTCAATAACTAAAACTTCACTTCAACACAAATGTCAAATCAACCCTGAATGTGTAATGTGACAACATTAGTGAACACAACTCAAAATGATTCATGAATCACAGATTAAAGTGTTTTTGTGTCTTTTTCAGAGGAGAGTTTTCAGAAAATTATCCATTTTAGCAGCAAAGAGGCGGAGCTAAAACTCTGGTGTCTGAGCTGATAGGAGGAAGAAGCAGGAAGCAAGAAAATATAATTTAAACTCATGTTTCTGCTAATTTAGTTCTAATATTTAAACATTATTAACACTAAAAGATTGTACTGGTGCATTCTGGGCCAAAGAGACTGAACTGTGCATGTACACTTCTTCTTTGAATGTGCAGTGGGAGGGACCTTGACTACTTATTATTGCTAGTGAGCTAAACTCTGAGTTAAGTAATGTTCACTCAAAATACTTGTGTATTTTGCACTTTTCACATTTTAAGTAATGGTTACTTAAAAAATACAAGTCAGAAGTTCAACTTGTTGATAACCAAGTAAAGTCAACTTATATTTGTAAGTCAGGAYAGCTATTGGATTTTCAAACATTTCTTTAACACTCATCTAACACATAACATCAGTGTTAAAACATTTTAAAGTTTGTGTAAACATACTATACACAGGAAGGAGCAGAATCCATGTGCAGATCTGTGATCTTGTGCTGCCTCAGTTTAGTTTCAAGTTTATTTTAAAACAAAGAAAATAGGAAAACACCTGTGTCTGTGTGTGTGTGTGTGTGTGTGTGTGTGTGTGTGTGTGTGTGTGTG
>NW_013952736.1:345907-348303 GCF_001266775.1 Austrofundulus limnaeus
GCGCTCTATAAGTTCAGTACCATTTACCATTTACCATTTAACCACTCTGCCACAGCCCCCACCATATACAATGTCTGAATATAATGTCTGTCGGCATTATGAGACCAAACATCAAAGCTACACCTCGTACACTGGTGCCGAACGAACACAGAAAGTCAAGCAAGTGGCAGCTAGCCTGCAAGCTCAACAGCAGTTTTTTTTCGTGCTAACAAAATACAGGAAAATGCCACAACAGCGAGTTATGAAGTTGCTAAACTTATTGCCCAGCACAGCAAACAAACACTATTAGACCATTTGCACAGTTGGACTATGAGTTCATGTCAGCCATCCTTCAATCCAAAGGACAGCATCACTGCTCCCACTGAGTGCAATGTTCTTCACATAGGTGAGTTAGAAATACACATTATTGATGTATCAATATGTCACTTCTAGTGTGTGGCCCGGCCCTTTGTTTTTCTGTATTTGCCCCTGACTAAAAACGTTTGGACACCCCTGATTTAAACAAAGCCTGACTTCACCCAGCCTGAGTGCTGCAGGTGAAGTGAGTCGTCTGCTGCATTCTCTGAAAACAACCATTTATACGGCCTTTTAGTCTGGGACCGCTGAGTTGAGAGTCAGTTATTTTCATTTTATTTATTTTTTATTTTTTTAAATATATTTTGGTTGATGGGATGATTATGATGCAGTCACAGAGCTGAATACTTAAAGCCTCCAAGTAAAGACATCCTCTATTTTTAAAAAGAACAAGATATTGACAAGCTGTCACTGTGAGAAACAACACTGACAGATTGTGTATTTCTGATGGCAGCCCTGTCTCCCTGAAGTTATCTGTCTGCTCAAACAACMAACAGCTATTGTTTGCAAAGAACAGTTCCGTTAATGCAATAAAAATAATAATTAAGAATCTATTCAGGTAAATTACTACAATATCTACTCTATACCAAGGGTGCCCAAACATTTTCCCTGGGAGGGCCAAAATAAAAATCAACCTGAGGGCTGCGGGCCAAATGCAATAATACTGTATAATACATGAAATGTAAATACTTTTTATATTTTTTATTATTAATCTAGCAGCCAGTGCAGTGGCCCATATGTTTTGCTTGTTATTTTTTTCATCAGCTAATGGACATGCAGAAAATTTGAYGTACACTTGAGCAGCGAAGGCTCATGGGATTTTTCATAAATTTAAATTTGAGTATTTGTGGGCTTATGAAGTGTACAAATCTAGATGTGGGCTTAAAATCTAATCTAAATGTCTCTTGTAGTTACTTTCATTTTATGTTTAATTTTAATATGATTCAAAGATAAAGTGAATACCATGAATTAAGACTATCTGTTCAACAGCCCTTTATATAGTTGGACCAATGGTTGAAAAGACTAAGTGGAAATATAGTGTTTCTACATAAAACAGGAGAATACAACCTAGTAGCCAGGACAACTGCTGGTGGGCCAAATTACTGTATTTATTCAAGTATAATATGTAAAATTTAATCCATAAATTCATCCATAATGTTGGGGGGTAGTATACTCGGATAAATATTTTTACTYATGTATTTTAACTGAACTGAATGGAAATGAGACCACGTCGTAAAAAGCAGTTGAAACAAACTTACCGCTGGCACTCCTCCGAGACAGTAACAGATCCAAGCAGGCAACATGATGTGGAAAAAAAAAGGTGGGGTCCTTCACCTTAGTAATGATGACGAACTAATGACATTAGCGTGTGACTGAGCCGCTCAACAACAAACACATGTTCATCTGTAATGGCTGCCGTCTACCGGTGTTCTGAAAAAGTTTGTATCCCTGAAAAAAGTTTCTCACCAGAGGGGGCGCTTGCGAGTAGGAAGTAGGGTTGGGCATAATCGTGTGCAATTAAGTGTCAGAAAACATTAATCGATTATTTTTGGCACTTGACGATTAATACGATTAATGCCACCAGGCAGAGTCTGCTTGGTGCTCCTCTCCACNGAGAAGATGAAGATCACTGGTGTCAGAAAATCACCTGTAACTCCTGGAACACAAGCAGTCCTCTCTCCAATCACAAACACACACTTCCAAATCAGTCACTTGGCAGCCAAGCGAGCTTTTGTGAGCGTCCAACGAAAAGCAGCGCAAACATGTTTGTAGTGCTCCTGTTCCAGGAGAAAACACGTGTGAGAGCCTCACCTCGACTCCCCTGCGGATCCTTTGGAAGCTGGAGTGAACATCTCACAGTCGGAGGATGCTGCAGCATCAGCAGGGCGACCAGCGAGGAACAGGAGGACAGGCTGAGTGTGGGAATATGTGGGAGAAACAACAAGCGAGAGAACGAGAGAAAGAGAAAAGGGGAAAGGGAGGGTAGATGAGGAGGAGGAGGAGGAGGGGGAGGGAACAGCGTTGAAGCGCAGGGCAGGGCA
>NW_013952736.1:349128-350557 GCF_001266775.1 Austrofundulus limnaeus
TGTGTGTGTGTGTGTGTGTGTGTGTGTGTGTGTGTGGTAAACTCTACATGTCTGTAAATAAATATTCAAGTCTGAATATTAAACTGATCCTCTGAGTATAATCTGGTCTCTCAATTGAACAGGATCTTTCAGCAGCTTTGGTGAGTTTTCATTGCAGTTGTCTCTTATTTTTGCTCACTTTGCTCAGCCAGGCTTGAACATTTTCTGGAAATATTTTAGGAAGCTTAATTGAGAATGTGGACAAATGAGATGAATATGATTGTCCAAAGCAATCCACCTTCAACAGATGAGAAAAAAAAAACACGTAATGAAAACAATTAGCTACCAGGACACCAGAGGTTTTCAATGATGCTTGAATGTCTGACATTAGGAGACTCACGTTGCTTCTGTGGGATAAACACGACTCAAACAACATTTCTTCCTCGGCACAACAAACAGCAGGAACCCACATGTCCTCAGGGGGAYTTTCTTTTCTTTCACATGTAACACTCGCCTGCAGCATACTGTATATCAGGATGAACGAGAACAAAAACTGGAAGATTCATGATCATGAAACGAGCTCACTGCAGAACATTAGAACATCACCCGGATTACTTTTTTCTTCCCATAAAGCGWGAAACATCCCTGTGTCCATTCATGTGTTGCATTTTTAAAGCATTTCCAGTTTTTCCCCTGGTTTCTCTTGACATTGATTTGTGAAAATTTTAAGAAATGCCGATTATCCACCCACTCACAYGCGCCGAAAGCCGTAAACTTCATGCCTCCTCTCTCCATCCTCACACACACATTCACCCAACACCATCAGAGAATAGCACCACCAGAAAACATTGCAGCACTGTTGCACCACATCAGGCAAGGCAACACAAACATGCACTCACGCACCTACTTTGCGCAGAAAACACAGCAATGTTTCACTCAAGTTTAACAGGAAAAAAAGTAGGAGGCAGAGAAGATGAAGATCACTGGTGTCAGAAAATCACCTGTAACTCCTGGAACACAAGCAGTCCTCTCTCCAATCACAAACACACACTTCCAAATCAGTCACTTGGCAGCCAAGCGAGCTTTTGTGAGCATCCAACGAAAAGCAGCACAAACATGTTTGTAGTGCTCCTGTTCCAGGAGAAAACACGTGTGAGAGCCTCACCTCGACTCCCCTGCGGATCCTTTGGAAGCTGGAGTGAACATCTCACAGTCGGAGGATGCTGCAGCATCAGCAGGGCGACCAGCGAGGAACAGGAGGACAGGCTGAGTGTGGGAATATGTGGGAGAAACAACAAGCGAGAGAACGAGAGAACGAGAGAGAGAGAAAAGGGGAAAGGGAGGGTAGATGAGGAGGAGGGGGAGGGAACGGCGTTGAAGCGCAGGGCAGGGCAGCATCATGAGATGAGAGGCAGAGAAAATGTGTGTGTGTGTGTGTGTGTGTGTGTGT
>NW_013952736.1:357364-358766 GCF_001266775.1 Austrofundulus limnaeus
ACACACACACACACACACACACACACACACACACACACACACACGTTCGGCTGAGGGAGAACAGAGGGGATAACAGGTTTAATTAAATCTGTCCTGTCTAATGAATAAAGCAGACACACGTGAGCCCACAGCTGCATGTTGATGCAAAGCTGCTGACTCTGGAAGCCACAGCCACACTTCTGTTATTTGACGTGTTTGCTTTTAGCTTGCATCTCTCTCTCTCTCTCTCTCTCTCTCTCTCTCTCTCTCTCTCTTTTTTTTCTGATCTCCAAGCAGTTTAATGCTCAGGTATTCTTTGCCAGTTCTAATTGGTACTGCTGGTTCGGGTTGCCTTGGAAACCAGTTAATAAAGTGTTGGCTGGAGGTCTGCCAAAGGTTTGGATCAAATCAGCTGTAATGACCCTTTATGCAAACAACTCAGTAAAAAAAACACTAAAAACAGTGAGATCTTTTGTTACAGTTTAGTCAGAAACACACCAAAGTTAAACATGAAGCGGTGCATAAAAATCAGAGTTCTTTGAAGACGGAACACGAGGCTCGTGGTAATGAATGAAGATCCACATCGTGCATTTGTTACACAGATTAGGAAACTATTTATACGATCTCAACCGCAGGAGCTTTGGCAGGCGTCGCATTGTGACAGCGGGTATCAGTGTTGCATGCTGTCTACCATAGTAACAAGTCCCCCCATAGGCCTAAATCTGTCTCACTAATAAGTGACGTGCCAGAGTCTTTGTCAGGGCGAGCTGATGGCGCCTGTCACAGCCTGCATGTCCAATTATATACAGAACTCTTTTCAGGTTGAGAAGAATTTAATTTGACTAGGTGACACCAAATTCTTATATTCATTTATTACATAGAGTGCTATTGATGATGTGATTTAACACATCATTTATATTATTAATGATGAGAAAAATATCTCTTCAATTTCAGCCACTTTTCATTGGCTCCCTGTCAAAATCTGAATGAAATATAAAATCTTACGTCTAACAACCATGCTCCATCTTAAATTAAAGGACTTATTGTTTAATTCTAACAGAGAACTTCATTTGCAGATTGCAGGTTTATTGTGTGAGTATCTAAAAGTAGAATGGGAGGCAGATCTTTCAGTTATCAGACTCCTCTATTGCAGAAACAACTTCCAGTTTCTGTCCACGAGGTTGACATCCTAACTTGGGTTTAGACCAGAGTTGGGGACTCATGACTTGGACTTAGACTTGAATTGGACTTGTGGTTTGAGACTCGCGACCATTACAAGTTTTTTCATTGCCCGACTCACGATGCTCACTCCCTCAACACATCCATGCTCCGCTCCCCCTCGCCTGAGATGACGTGTACCCTACGTGATARACAGATCTTCAGCATGGCATGCGCCTTGCAGAGCAGCTCCAGTGCCATTCAT
>NW_013952736.1:360570-363145 GCF_001266775.1 Austrofundulus limnaeus
AGTTTGATCAAACTGCCAGTTAAGTGATGCATGCAATGAGACTTGGATTTGAGGTCAAGAGACTTGATTTGGACTTGCAAAAAATGACTTGCGCACATCTCTTGTTTAGATTTGTCCTTTTTTTTTCTTTTCTTTATGAATCTAATAATTAGGGTTTGTTTGGGTTTCCTGCACTACCCCTAATAATAATGTTACTATAGGGCTTAAACTGCTGGAGGACAAACTGACCACATTTTCTCACCCTGCTGCTGTCTTTACTCTCTCAACTTTCCATGTTTACAATGTTTTTTTTTCTTTGTTTCTCTTCACATGGAAACCACAGCTGCACTAAAGCTTCTGTCCTCTCAAACTCTGGCCAGCCAAGACAGATGGYCGCCCATCCTAAGCCTGGTTCTGCTGAAGGTTGCTTTTGACTGATGACAAMATGCTAATGGTTAACTGCACTGAAGTGAAAAATTGACACAAACTTCTGACTTCCTCAGATAGTAAACTGTTACTAATTGTCATTTCATAACTCTCACTATGATGGAATACATTTATATACAGTACATTATGACAGAACAAATGAACTGTATGTAAATGTAATGCTTTATAATGAGAAATGAGTAGACTGTTCTAATATTTGAATGTGGATCTGAATTGGAATTATGATTTGGACTTGTTTTTTTTTCCTCTCTTTTCATTAAACTCCAACATGTAAGGCTGGATGGAAAAGGCATTCCTTGTTGATATTTTTCTGCCCTGCTGTATAGTCGTAAACTCCTCTGTCAAGCTATGAACTGGTCTGGAAATTGATGGGGGTGGTGGGGAGTGAAGCAACTCATTTGGATTTAAAGAGACAGCCTCAAAACGAGTTGTGTGGGAGTGTAGGGTGGGGCGTGGGCCTAATGAAAAGAGCTATAAAACAAGGTACACATAAACCACTGTGAGACTTTTGACACTAAAGTTGCTTTAAGAAGACAGAAATCTGATCCTCGGTCTGATTATCTGAGAGAACACCTGCCTGATCTTTTAAAGCCCATAACACAACAATCAGTTTTTTACAGGTGAGATGGATTGCTGATAACAACTCTACAGAACACCAAACAAACAATCCCTTTATATTGTTTTTAGGGAAAGACTTGATAGTGATGATCTTTACTTCTTTAGTGTTAGAAATCTRTGAGCACCTCATTACTGTGCTTTACTTTTTGAATTGTTTTAATGCGCTCATATTTTTCAYGGTGACCAAAGGTACTCTATGTACCTACACAGCAAAAACCGCAGTGTTAGTGTTAAACTTTTCAGAGTCAGTTTAATTCCCCCTAGTGTTATTTTAACACTTGCTGAGTAAACTGACATCCGGTGTTGGTGTTAATTCACAGTGTTGATTTCCTCAGTGTTGTCTCAACACTGGACAGTGTTAAATAAGCTCCGCCCACAGTTAAGTGTTATTTAWCACTTAACAGTGTTGYTATGACTCCATGCAGTGTTRAAAGCAGTATTCTGAAAAGCCCTGCCCTCTTCTACCTCACTTCAGACAAACCAAAAWTTTTCACAGCAAGGAATGCTGGGTAATCRTGTAAAAATKATGTGTTTGTATGTTTATGACTATTAAAGAAGTTCACAAATTTAAAAATTATTTGTTCTGGTTAGTTTTCTTGTTCAGGTTATTCAAGTTTAAGTTTGTGCTACTGGCCATAAATCGACAGAGGTACTTCCTGGTGTGTGATGGGGGACTCAATAACATTTATCCAGAAACCACTGTGTAATGTTATGCAACACTAAAAAGAGTTGATCTTAACTCTGAAGTGTTAAACTTACACTTTYAWATTTGCTGTAATGGCATCTCATAGTGTCTGTTTTTACACCCCTCTACACAGCAAAAGAGTAAATAATCAACACGGTAGAGTGTCAAATTAACACTCATAGGAGGTATATGAACCTTCAGTGTTAACCATCAATAACTCAATGCAGTGTTGAAAAACATGAGAATCAGAGCTGATTTGTCACCACAGTGGAGTACCTTATTAACTCAGCTTAGAATCATATTTACTCTCATCAGCGTTATTTCACTTGTAGTGTTTTATTAACACTGTACAGTAGTAGTCAGTGTTAATTTTTAACTCTGTTTAGAGTTAAATTGACCCCAATTCAGACAAGGACCAAATAGACTTGGGTGCTGTGTGAAATTGAACTCTTTAAGTRTTGATTTAACACACTGYCAAATTTACTGCWTATGTGTATTTAGAATCACAATTCTCWCTCTAATACTGTCACGGCTTAAAAAGCTGAATTATACCATAGCTTCATGACAAAGGTCTGTGGTGTTCATTGACTATAGTTCATTAAAACTGTGTGAACAGCACTTCTGACTGTGCTGTTTATGGCTCCACATTCAGTGGTAATGACCTTGAATAGGCGGGACAAACTCCAGAAGCCTCCGGTGTGTCTTCCAAGCTTGACGGATTGAGACACCTGCTCTTCTGATGACTACTGTCGGGATAAAAAAATATATATATAAAGTAAAATTTTAAAGAATAAAAATTTTCTCAACGCATTTCTCTTATAAAAAAATATAGATAAAAAGTAAATA
>NW_013952736.1:363201-364385 GCF_001266775.1 Austrofundulus limnaeus
CCAATACTCCAACATCTGGACCAGACAATTTTTCAATCTGTTTACTTGAAACAATTTGAAGCTTGAGAATGAGTAATTAAAACTAAAATTGCTTTTTTTTTCCTGCTTCAGGGGATCAACAAACTCAAGGACGAGTAACATTCAAAATAATAACTTTGGACTTTACAAAACAAGGTATCCCAAATCTTTGTCTTTTTTTTTCTTTTACTTATCTTGACCTGTTGCAACATCGGGTCAGAACAATCTGTAAACCATGCTAAATATTTCTGTTTAGGTAAGATCATTTTAAATTCCTGATATTAGCTGAGAGGTAGGATTTAATGACAGTATGAGTTGTGGATCTCTTTCATRCTTCTTCTTGGGGGGATTCTGRGGTACTKCTGTCTGTAACCTTCCYTGCAGCTCCRGAGTGGCAGGGCGGAGTCAAGCGCYGGCAGCTACTCAGCTGGCTGGAGCCACTGGACTCTGCTGAAACAACCTAGGACACTGTGTCCAGCTCTGGAGACCCTTGTGTACAGAGATTTTCTGATGCTATTAATCTGTTTCCCTRAACTTCAGCTCTTTGACACTGTCTGGACGACTCTGCCAACCTACAACACAACCATAACCTCCAAGTCAAACATCTTACCCACCAGTCACAAAGTCTGTCGTGTCCCTCTCCAGCCACTCCACAACTCACCTGGTCTCCTTGGTCTGTCAGCCACCCTGGAATCCCCCCCAGTCCTCGCTSTCTCCACAGCTTTGAAAGGAAAAACCGTACATAAATCAGACTTTTTTTTGTGAAACCTCAGATCATTATATGAATTTCTGAAAACTTAGCACATCTCCTCCTCTGAAGCTTTCTCCCGAGCACCAACAATTCATCATCCTTGTAAATAAACACTTCAAATTTGGAGCTCTGGGTTTAATTTATAACCAACTCGTAACATGTGCACAGATTAAAACCCGGGTCAGGCTCTTGTAAATGACAGGAGCACGTGTCATGGCAAGATAGCACAAACACTGGCTGTGAGAAAAGAGCATATTACCATTAAAGGTCACGGAGCCACAGAAAAACTGCATGTTCTGGTCACAAACAAAGAGAGGGGAAGGGAAGTGGAGCAGAAATATTTTTTAAAAAAATCAGCTGCTCTTTGACCATCTGCCTCCCAAAAAAATTCCAAAATGTTTAAATGGATTTAATG
>NW_013952736.1:364510-366693 GCF_001266775.1 Austrofundulus limnaeus
TAGACGGACTGCATGTCATCAGCCGCCTTGGATGCCAGAGTTTTAAACAAAGATCTGTTGGTGCTCGCAGTATTTGTTGAGGATGACTCTCAGCTAGAACCACAGCAGATTTGATCAAATCTGATTAATAGTTTTTTCTTTCTAAGGTGTTAGTTGTGGCAGCCATCTTGAATTGAAGTGACTCCAAATACTAAAAAGATTTTGCTAACAGTAAAACCATATGCACACACATACACATACACACAGTTAGCTTATTACTCAACTTTCACTGAAGCAGGCGATAACAGTACACAATGTATTTAGAAGCAAAGGAGACTAAAAATTACCAGTTTATAATAGAATAACATCCATTTAAAGTCGAGATAATTTCTTTTAATCACACACTGCACACAAGATTAAATMTGAGAACAACGTTCTGGGTACATTGTATCCTAATATGACTCCAGTTTAAGCAGTGATATCTATTTAAAATTAAATGATATACTGTACATTCCATATTTTGTATTTGCTCCAGTGGCTTATTTTCATCCTAGTTACAACAGATACAGACCTTGTCCGTCGTCCGTCCGATTTCTGCCGCTAATCCGGGATTGGGTCGTGGGGGCAGCAGCCTAAGCAGAGAGACCCAGACTTCCCTCTCTCCAGCCACTTGGGCCAGCTCGTCCGGGGAATCCCAAAGCGTTCCCAGGCCAGCCGAGAAACATAGTCCCTCCAGCATGTCCTGGGTCTTCCTCTGGGCCTCCTCCCAGTGGGACATGCCCGGAACACCTCACCAGGGAGGCATCCAGAAGGCATCCTAACCGGATGCCCGAGCCACCTCAACTGGCTCCTCTCGACGTGGAGGAGCAGCGGCTCTACTCTGAGTCCCTCCCGGATGACTGAGCTTCTCACCCTATCTCCAAGGGAGAGCCCAGACACCCTGCAAAGGAAACATTTCAGCCGCTTGTATCCGCGATCTCATTCTTTCGGTCACTACCCAAAGTTCATGACCATAGATGAGGGTAGGAACGTAGACCGACCGGTAAACCGAGACCTTTGTCTTCTGGCTCAGCTCCCGCTTCACCACGACAGATCGGTACAGCGCCGCATCACTGCAGATGCAGCACCAATCCGCCTGTCGATCTCCCGCTCCATTCTTCCCTCATTCATGAACAAGACCCCGAGATACTTGAACTCCTCCACTTGGGGCAGGACCTCCTCCCCGACCCGGAGAAGGCACGCTACCGGTTTCCGGCTCAAGACCATAGTCTCGGATTTTGAAGGCACTGATCCTCATCCCGGCCGCTTCACACTCAGCTGCGAACCGCTCCAGCGAGAGCTGGAGATGACGATCTGATGAAGCCAGTAGGACCACATCATCCGCAAAAAGCTGAGATGTGATCCTGCGCTCACCAAAAAGTATCCCCTCAACACCTTGGCTGCGCCTAAAAATTCTGTCTGTAAAAGTTATGAACAGATTTGGTGACAAAGGGCAACCTTGGCAGAGTCCAACTATCACCGGAAATGAGTACGAATTACTACCAGCAACAGGTGAACAGGTGTACTTAATTAAGTGGCTGGAGAGTATAACTCCGTCTGAAGTCACCCAGGTCATCAGATGTTGGGGAACCTGGGCTTTGTGATGACAAATGAGCTCCTGGAACAAAACATTCATGATGAAGACAGTGAACTTAACTTTGATAGTGTGTCACCCAACAAGMCAGCCCAATTAAATAGTAGAAGTTGATGTAAGATCTATGGAAACGTAAAACCCCATCATCCAAACAGTCGGAGAAACACCTTCAGCGTCAGTMTTCACAAGAGAACTGTGCTGTCACATTAGAGACTAAACATATCAGAACACAASCTTTCAGCAGATTTACAGATCGAGTTTTGCACACTCAAAAAACAGATATGATGAATTTAATTAAAAAGATTGTCGGCTGTTTTCACTCAACTGAATTCAGGTAATTTAATCCAATCTAATCTAATCCTACTTTATCTGTACAGCACTTTCTGCACCACAGCAGACCAAAGTGCTGTACAGAATCAACATTCAAACATGACAAAAGAAATTCAATTAAAAAAAACAGGAAAAATAAAAACAGTAAAATGCCTAAAATCTAATTTAAAAGTCTACAATAAAATCAAGAAAATTTCTACAAAAAAATCTGGTCAAAAATGGACAACACAACCCCTTACAC
>NW_013952736.1:368102-369479 GCF_001266775.1 Austrofundulus limnaeus
GTTATTGCTCTGAAAAATACTCATCACTTATATAATACATATTAACATTACAGATAAAAGCAACAATGAAAACATGTAACATTWATTTCTTATTTAGAGTGTTTTATCTGGTTTAAAATCAGATAAACAGCAAGAATTATAAGGTGTTGATTTCATTTTACTATTTCATTCCGAGGAAGATGAGATATAAAAAAACAACACCGTGAAACAAAAGTGCAGTGATGTCAAAGACAAATTAAAGAAAGTTTCTGTGTACTAATCCTGAAGCAGTAACCTCAGTATAAAGCTCAGAGTCCCAGCTCACCTTCCTGCACGTCACAACCCAACAGTTTATTTCCAGCTTCCACACACTCAGGTATCCACACAGCTGAGGAACAGAAACACAACGAGTAAATCAAAACGAGCACAAAGAGCTGCACGTGTGGCTAAAAATAACTCTCTAGCAGCTATTGTTATTTCCTTACCTCTCTTACCACAGAGCCAGGATGCTGCTTTCATTGCGAGAAGCTCCCACTCCACCTTTGCATCCATTTTAAACCCATGAAGCCAGATCAGAGCCAAAATGGTGGCCCACACCTCCTTTTTGCTCTAATTCAACAAGATAAAAGTGGGGAAAAAACTAGTAAAATTAGAACATTTAAAGTTGCTTTGAAATACCATTTCTCCGTTGCTGCGGCTCAAACTTATTTAACGTTTCATGTGACAACAACCTACCGACGCAGGCTTTGTTTTGACCACCTCCTCTGTGTTTTTTCCCAGAGCAGTAGCTAAAGCTGGGCAGAGCAACCAGCAGCCTGAAGCCTCCTGCAGGGACACCAGCTGCAGCAGAGGGTCTCTGGGCGGCTTCGTGGACTCCATCGCTGCATTCAGTGGAAGTTTTAGGAGAGAAAAATATTAATTTTCAATGTCAATATTTGTAGAGGAGATCAGAAGTTTACATCCACTCATCAGGTCGTGTAGTAGCTTTAAATAGATTGCTCTTTTAACAAGGTGCAATAATTAGAGAACATACTCAAATAGGAGCGCAAATTAGGATTTACAGTGGGGTGCAAAAGTTTGGGCAGCCTTGTTAATTCTCCTGATTTACTTTTAAAAAAACATTGATTGTTTGGATAAAAATATCAGTAAAATATATCATATAGGGACAAACACAGTGATATTTGAGAAGTGAAATGAAGTTTAAATGTTTTACATAAAGTGTGCAATAATTGGTTAAACAAAATTAGGCAGGTGCATAAATTTGGGCACTGTTGTTTTTTTTATTGATTTTAAAACCTTTAGAAATAATTATTGGAACTTAAATTTGGTTTGGTAAGTTCAGTGACCCTTGACCTCCATATACAGGTGACTCCAGTTATGAGAAAGGGTATTTAAGGG
>NW_013952736.1:370950-374221 GCF_001266775.1 Austrofundulus limnaeus
TCTCAAATATCACTGTGTTTGTCCCCTATATGATAGATTTTACTGATATTTTTTTATCCGAACAATCAATATTATATAGGTAAATCAGGAAAATTAACATGGCTGTCAAAACTTTCGCACCCCACTGTATCAAAATCCTCTTCAGGCTCACATACTTACACACACTTCCACTAATATTTAAATCTTGCTTAGTGAGGTGCTCCTCAACTACATACTTTTCGTACAAACACAGTATCCAAACAGTTTAAGATGCACGAAAACATAATAAAAGATGACCAAAGGGGAAAAAAATCAAAAGTGTTTTTGCTGCAAAAAGTTAACTATAATGAAAAAATAAATTGTTATAACAAACCCTATTTTCCTGTGTTTAACTTGCATGTGTTAAAATGGCATTGCAGCAAGGGTGTATTTTTGTGAGTATTTAATTAAGTTTGTGAGAAAATATCTGACCTCAAGTCACCTAAATTTGGAAAATAATAAATTTAACAATCTTCTACTTCCGTCATGTGCTCTAATAAAAGTGTGCTGTGTACAGGAAGTGCAGTTTGGCCTTGATACTTTAACATATTCTTCCAAACAAACTGTCTTTTTTGCAACAGCTGTTTGTATGTATGTGTATTTAAACTAATTATAAAGTCATAAAAAATGAACAAGTATTAGATTTATAAAAACAACCACTTTAAGCTTTGATGACAACTGGATCAGAAGTTAACTGGGGGCTTTGCCAAAAAAAACAAATAAAAAGTTGTTCATCTTTGTGCTTTTTTAGCTGCTTTCACTGCAACCATCAGTTTGACAGCACCATCATCAAACCAACTCCCACAAGATCCATCCAAGATAGCTGCCAGCAGACAGGGCTCATTTACGGCATCTCACATCAGAGTAAGGACAACGCTTCAAAGGGTCACATCTTAACATCAGCTGAATGAAACGGACTGAACCAGATCTTTAGTGCTGAACTGCTTACAAATAAAACAGAACTCAGAGTGCAAAATGTAAGGAAATTTGTGTTTGGTAGATTATTTCTTTGTTAATTTCCCTTTTAAATGGTTTATAAGGAATATGCATGTGTGGGATGAGCAGTAGAGCTGGGTCTGTGGGTTGCGCACATAAAAAATGTGCATAATGTTCTCTGCTAAACAGCTTGTTTTGCTGTTGCTATTGACACTCGTTCTGAGCTTCTGGTTCCCCCAGGTGCTGCCAATCAGGTATCGAGATATTGAGATGAAATTCTGCAACCAGTGGCAATCCCATTTCTCCACAGTCTGGGACTGAACTCTATCCTATGAGATGGCAACACGCATTTCCACGGAGGTGGTTTATCAGAGACCACCTCCAGAATTTGTGARATCAGCTCAGACATGCTGTTCGTGCCATAGAGAGCAACAGAACCATGATGGCTAATTTGCAACAAAAGCTGGTTGAATAGTGGGATGCCATCCCACAGCAGTGTGTTACCAAATTGGTGACCAGCATGAGGAGGTGATGCTAGGCTGTTGTGGCTGTATATGGTTCTTCCACAGGCTACTGATGCTCCTGTTTGTTCAATGAATTAATTGTTAAATTGCCAATATTGCTTGTTTCTTCAAGCTTCAATCATCCAGTCCACCAAACACCGAACAAGTCATTAGCAGAGAAGATTTAACAATTTTTTCATGTGTACAACCCACATACTCAGCTCTACTCCTCATCACACAAATGCATGTTCCTTACAAATGTGGCACCATTCAAAAAGGAAATTACCAGGCTTTCTAATGTTTTAAGATTTATTGTTGCAACAAAGAACTAKTCTACCAAACACAAACTACCTTACATTTTGTGCTAAGTTTACATACTAARAGTTGCAGTCTTGTTTGTCAACCAGTTCATAAGACATTTAGCTAAAAGTACAGACAAATGAGCTCATGCACCTAAACACAGACAAAAACCATTATCGCTGCACCTACACCAGCGGGTGATAATCTAATTTTTATTTGTTTACCTGGTGTTTGTTTCTTCTTTAAAGAGCTTTCTGAGGAGAAAAACAATAAAAAAGGCAAGTTATGAATAATTTGAATTTGTAAAAATTGAAACATTGTGACATTCAAGTCTGGGACAAAAGTTAAAGTCAAATCTTTAAAACAAAATGCTGAATAAAAATCACAAGATCCCACAGTAGCACCACTAACCCCGGTGTCGGCCCAGAAAAACACTAATCCTGCAGCACACCCTGCAGGCCAAAGACATGTCCTGCTACAAAACATTTTTCCAGTAGTTTCCTTACCGCTGCTCCTAAATGCAGTGCGTTTTCTTAGAGACGAGTAAATCCGTCTGAAAACTGTTGAAAAAAAAAAAGGTTTACATTTCTGGTTTCTCAACATTACATACTTAAATTCTTGTTTTCCCAGGTGCAATTATGAGTAAACTATTATGGACAGAAAACCCAAAAACAACAAAGATTTGGATTTCATTACTCACTATTCTTTTTACTTGAAGTGTCTGCAAACAAACCCAACAGAGCTCCTCGAAGCATGGGCACTGTGCAAAATAAAAAGACAGGGTTACTCTGCAGTTTTTTAATGCAGCTACAAAACAGAACCTGCAAACAACTAAATCTGTGTATCATAAAGTATGAAACAACAGAAAAAGAGATGTCTGAACACATGTAAGAGACTCACCGTAGTTCGGATCCTCCCATACGATCAGCGGCCCCTGAATGACTTTACCGTCTTGTTTGTTGACAGCGATGAAGGCGGTGAAGATGCTGACAACTCCGGACTGCACACTAACATCAAGCAGTCTCTCTTTTAATTTCATATACTGCTCATTGTTTCTCATGTTCTCTATTTCCAGGGAGCGAATCAGAGAGAGCGCAGCCAGTCGGTGGATTGTGAAGCTGCAGATGGGAACAAGAAGGGTTGAGAAAAAAGTTGTTGTCATCATTAACGTGGCTGTTCACCATGTGTAAACACTGCTTATAAGACCGGGTCTCCCTGTAATTCCTCAGACTGAAGAAGTCTCTTGGAGAAGAGACAAAACATTTTTTTCAACGACCTCRTCCAGAAGACCTACTCAACATTTTTTTAGATTGTTCTACCTGGATGAGGCATCAGGACATTTACTTCAAGGTGCACCCAAGGAGGTTCTATAGAATAGTGCTCAGAAACCAGGTGTCCATGTGATCGACTGGTGAAGCTAAAGGCTAATGCAAAACGGTCAAAAGTCTGGATTTCCCATTACTGTACATGTTGGTGACAGAGCAGGAAAAAAGGACTGACAATGTAGAAATCAT
>NW_013952736.1:375192-377105 GCF_001266775.1 Austrofundulus limnaeus
CTAGTGATCTTATTCAAGCCTATGGGTGCACCATAGCATGATTCAGACATTTTAAAGAGCTGTTTGAAATTTAATTGTAGTTTTTCCATCCACTACATTATGCTCTAGAATAGGGGTGTCCAATCCTGAGCCTCAAGGGCCACAGTCCTGCATGCTTTACTTATCCCCCTGCTCCAACACACCTGATTCACTGAGTGAATTATCTCTTCATGTTTTGCACGTTAGTCAACCACTATCCTGCACATTTTAAAAGTTTCTCTGCTCCAATACACATGCATGAATGAATGAATGAATGAATGAATGAATGAATGAATGAATGAATGACCTTTGAGGACCAAGATTGAACACCCCTGTCCAAACCGGTCACATAGTTCAGTAAGAGTATAGAAGTGAAAATAGACCATAAGACATTGTGGAGCTGTAACATCCTGCTAAWAATGCTAATGTCCCCATCTCGTTTTGGGGATTTTGATTTGTTTTCCTCACTTGTTTAGCCAAAATCTTTTTGAGCTGCATRTTTTTAGATATTTTTCTGTGTAGGTTTTGTCAAAGCTGCGGGAGGAACGATGAGACACAAATGGTGATGGAAACAGAAAATCAACAGGAGAAAATTAATAAGCATATTTTAATAAACTGACACTTTTTAACCCCCCCTAGTTTTACAGTTATTACCGGGTACACGGCAGATGATCTTTCTGCTCTGTGTCCAGTCTGGTCTCCTCTGCAGGCTGGAGGCTGAAGCCCAGCTGGTTCTGAGCAGGATGACCTGCTACGGTGTAATTCACTGTGAAACAGCCCCGTGCCGCCTCTGAACTCTGAGACTGACGAGCAGAAATGTTGTTATTCAGACTGAAAGTACATTTAGAGCCAATAAATTGTTTTGATTTGTACAGCTCCTACCACTCCACTGAGCTGGRCATAAACGAGTGACCGCTGACCAAGGAAAAGCATTTTGATTGGTGGAGACAGGATGGTGGCTGACACTCCATTTGGTAAATCCCACGTGACTGATATGTCATCAACWAGTGGCTGGAGTGCGAATCGTAATGACTGCATCACCTAACAAAGGAAATAAAATCTACAGCTGAATTCAACTCTGATTTTTTTAAATTCTTTACTATAATAGCTTACTTTTGGCTGCATCCTTTCAGTTCCTGTGATGAACTGAGCGTGACCTCTTCCTTCTCTCGCCATCCAGTTGATGAGAACTGAGCTGGCYCCTTCTCCGATCCCAAAGGTGAAACACCTGCAGCACAGAGATGAAGCTTTTGTCCATGTTTATAAATGATATGGAGGACATTTCAGGAAGACAAGTACTCTGGCTTCACCTGTGAGAATCAGAGTTTGTCTTCACCTCATCTAGAACCATGTTAGTGTTATACACCTTGCCATCGGTGAAAACAAACAGCTGGGGATGAGAAAGACTCACGTTACAATATTACCTGATGAAACAAGACAAATGAATGGTCCCTGTGTCACAGTGTGATTTAGTTTACAATGTTTGTAGGATTTTTTTGCACCTACAAAAAAAAACGCACGTGGCAGACTGAGTTTTAAGAGACTTTCAAATAAAGTTTGGGGTTAAATGTGTTCGTATCCTTGTATCGGTTGCTGTTGCAGTTTTACTCAGCACATATTTGAAGTTGAAACAGAATAAAGGCAGTTCTTTTGTTGTAAATTGTAAGGTTCTTGTTTACTTTWAGCAGTTTCCACAGCTACAGAATTGGTGTAGCGTGCTTCTTCTAAGTTTTGGAGGTTTATTTGGATTTCTTAGGTTAGGCTGAAGAAATGACCAGTAAATGAATGGAAGTCAATGCATGGTCCCCACGGGGATATACAAACCAGACATGTGTGTGTTTGTGTGTGTGTGTGTGTGTGTGTGTGTGTGTGTGTGTGTGTGTGTGTGTGTGTGT
>NW_013952736.1:377126-383305 GCF_001266775.1 Austrofundulus limnaeus
GTGTGTGTGTGGAGTTTTTCCTACAACATGGGGCAGATATTATAAGATTTTTATTCTTCTCTCTGCTTCCTTTCATTTCATTATATTTGTATTTTTTATTTTTATTGAATATAAAATTTAGTTTTTTTTTAATGAAATGAGTAAAGTAAAAAATAAAAATAAATAAAATCAATTTTCCCCCCCAAAAAAGCAGCCTTGTGGGGACCAAAGTGCATCGTGGAGACCAATGCCAAGTTTTAGGTTAGTTTTAGGGTCAGCTAAGTACCTGTGAGGTTAATTTTAGAGTAAATGGTCAGGGTTAGGATATAAAGTCTAAAAAAAGTGAATGGAATTCAATGCATGGTCCCCACGGGGTTGAAAAACAAACATGTGTGTKTGTGTGTTTTAATTACTTGTCTAGGATTTTGGGGAATACAGGGCTGGCTGTAAATATGTCGGAGAGGCTCCAGGATCTCTGTTCCTCCCAGAGTAGCTTCCATCTCTTCAACTTGTTTGACAGCTTGTTTCAAGGTTTTCTGGTTGTACTTTACACTCTTACTGTTGGGAGAAAAAAAATACTTTAGTGCATMCCATTGCTGCCCATCAGGAGGAACAAGTGCACAAATATGCCGGCAAAAGCTTACGGGAAGATGTGTTCATAAGTGCTTCCAAAACTGTAGATGTTGAAATAGCAGCCCATTGGTAAACTCTTCAACAGGAGCATTAAAGTATCCTTTGAAAAGGAGAAAGAGAAAAATAATAAATACTGCTTTATGGTTCAGGTGTCACAAAAACATAGAATGAAAGTTTTTACRTGTAAAATATTACCAGAGCACTGGCAATACGACTCTGAGGACTTCCAGAATACAGGGGGGAATCCATACTCTCTGATCGATCCAGTAGGAACACAAACTCTCCACATGTGTTGAGTGAAGACGTCACAGATTTGGGGAATTCTGGGTAAAGGCTCAACATTACCACCGGATCACCCATCAGAGTACCTGACCCAAATACCAGGAGAAATACTCTGATATTTATACCAATGTGATGTCAAAAAACAACGCCACTTATATTTTCAAACAAATACGACTAAAGGACATTTTAAAAATATTTTATAAATCTGTGTGACATATTAGTAGTACACATCTTCAAAACCATGATAATTAACTTTTTTAAATAATTTACTGTCATCATAAAAGGTTGCATTTTACCAAAACGACATCTTTTTTTGCCAGATTATCCACTTCAACACTCCAACAACAACCTGTAACTATTTTGATCTGTCATCAYCTAAGAAGGTTTAAAGACTAACACCAATAATAATGTTAAGTGCAAAGTTAAATTATCTATATCATAAAAACAACTTTTCATTTGGGATGACTTTATTGTTTTCCACGCACCGTGTTGAACAGAGGCCTGTCCTGCCTCCACCACAGCAGTGGGCTGGTGGGCATCTTTGTAATAAATCAGCACTTCAACGTCTCTGTCAAACTTGTGTCCTGCAGCCAACTTCACCTACAGTTCAAAAACACACAAATATAAATAAAGTGGTTTATCTTGTTAGTATCAACCACACACAGCAGTAACAGGAGCACTCTACACACCGAGGCCTGAGTCTGATCAGTGTTGAGGTACTGAAGAGGATCCAGGGAGCAGCTGGACTCTACTTTAGAGATTGGACGAGGAGAGGACACTTGGACACAAAAGGACAGACTGTAGGGGACCAGAGAGGCTGGAACTGAGGTCACCTGGGCACTGGCACCTTCACTACCTGGAAGCAACATCAGGTTTGAAAAGCAGATATATCATGACATTATTTAGGCTCTTAAAGAGTAACTCACCCCAAAATTAACTTTGTTTAGCTGATAAACTGTCTAGAATGTGCCTAAAATGTTATATAGTACTGTTTCTGTGCTAATTTTGATGTTTTTGTGTGTATTTGTTCAAATCTGTAATATTTGGTCTAAAAAYGTCTTTTTGCTGCTCATATGGGTAGAGCAGTGGTACTGCAGGCTAATTTGCATATTGGTTAACAGCTCTCCACAGTGACGTGCTTCTGCACAGTTTCGTCACAGTGGCTGTGTTCTGGAATAAAAGCCTCTCTCTAAGACACGCCCCTACTTTAATTACTCTAAGTTCCTTTAGCTAGACATGGACATGTGTGGTATCTACAGAAACGTCAGAATCTTGGCTAGAGGCTGTTATAAACCATTTCTATGCACAGTCAAGACAATTGAAACTACAAGCAGTTGAAGATAGAACTATGAAAGTGAAAATAAAATTGGTTTAAAAATTTGGCAAGTCAGCGATGTCAAAATAATTTTTGTGTCAAATAGGAGGCATAATGTGTTCTTATTGTTTTTGATAATGTGTAATTATCACTACTTTTATAGGGTTCTGTATGTTGTATTCATGATTAAATGCAGCAAAATAAACTATTTCAAAGGTAACAGATCTTTGTAATACTTGGTTTATTTACATAATAACTTAAACTGCTGGATGTTCGACTCCTGAACTGTTGACCTGCAGTAACGGTGGCCCCCGGAACAATTTAGTTGAATAGCCCTGTTCTACATACTTACTCCAAATTGTTTTATGCTTTGAACTACTGTCTCACTAATTTTAGTATTTAGCTGCTCATTTGTTAATTTTGTCAGTTTTGTTAATTGTATCTTTTAATAACAGTTTTGTTTATTTATAGCTTTAAGCTACAGTTACTGAAATGCTATCTTTTAGTTACTGTAATGCCCATTTTAGCTTTTTGCAACCATTTTAGTAATTTTAAATTTTGTTACAACTTTGCTGATTAAAGCTAATGTTTTGCTGATTATAGCTAATGTTTTAACTCTTTCTTCAACAAAATTCAACAGTGATTCAGCTGTTTTTCACAAAACTGTCTTTTTTTCCAAGTGAGGAAGTTATTTGGAGATTATTCTTAGAAGTCTAATTGTTGTTCAAATTGTCAGTCAGTAAAGGAAGTTAGTGATCATTAATGACTGTTTAAGAGGTGTTACACTGATGTTAATTATTGAACAATTACTGAATGGTTAATGTGTGTAGAATTAATATAAAGTGTTTACAACCCCATTTAACTCAACTCTGTCTACATTTAAACTTAATTACTGAACCTCTGAGGCTGAAATCTGCCCTAAAGAGAAATGAGGAACCAAACACAATCCAGGTTTGCGTCACTGTGTTGTGCAGATATTCCTCATTTGACAAACCATAAGAAACAATCAGCAGTAACAGGAAATGCTTCACTTGTTACACAATCACATTGAAATTCACAAGTTGGGACAGATTTTTCCCACTTCAGTCACAGCCCAACAGAGACAAGTTACAGTGGTCACAGTGTATGTTCTGAAAGCATATTTGGCAAACACATGACATTTCTTCTTCCAAGCAGAGCTCCAGTTTGACCTTATTTTATGACATCCGGGAGTGTGTGCTTTCCAGAATGAGGCAACAGCTGCATACCATTGTCTGTACTCACCCCTCAGAGGAAATGCTCAAAGGTAGGGGAGTTTTTAAYGTATTCGGAAAGTGGGWCTTTTCTGTATGCTGCAAAATGTTTTCTAGTCTGATCGTATTTCCTACCCTGAGGTTGGTAGYGAGGGTTGAGCACAGCAGGCAGASAGAACCTCAGCCCGTCATCAGCCTGCACAGCCAGCTCAGTGACGTACTCCAGCCTGATGGAGGCGCTCTCTCCTGGAGGCAGACTGCCAACACTCAGAGAGAAAATATCTGGACTCTGCTCACTCTCCTCCAACAGGAAGGCCTGCTGACCGGAGCTCAGCGCATCATCGTACTCCTCCCGAGCCTGCAGTCCACATGAARCAKGTCAGTGATCTTCACTTCACTGTGTTTCAGCTYTTTTCTACAGAAGAAATCTTTCTGTGCAGCTCACCTGCTGTTTCTCCTTCACCTCAGCTACAATGTGTGTCTGTCCAATGTCAGCACTGAAATGACACACAGCWGCATCTCCAGGCAGAGGGAAGACAAAAACAGCCTCTAGTGGTTTGTCCTCCTTGTTCTCGTACTTCAGAGTGGAGACCACTGTAGCTACATGATCCCTCACCTCCAGCTGAACATCAATGCTCTTCAGAGGAACTGGATCAAGAAAAAACATATGGTTACTAGTGTTGTACTCTAGACCAGTTTTGGTCTTGGGACTGGTCTAAAGACCGCTTTTTGATGGCCTCGTCTCAAGCTCGACTGCAGTTGTACTCGATCTTGTCTTGGGAATTCTGGATTTTTATTTTTTTAAGCATTTGCTTGAACTAGYATGGTACAGAGTTGCACAAATGCTGAAGTTACGACTGGCATTTAGATTTCTACGCATTTTTACAGAAACATCAGGGAGAAATTTGATTGGTCCTCCCTCAATTTATTTTACAACATTATAGTAATCCCATTCATACTGAAACAGAAACTGGAAAAACAATAGATAATGGTCCATCATTATTATGGCTTTTTTGACATTCAGCATGAACCTGAGTTTTAAAGAAATCATTTAAACTGACTCATAATTTAACACATTTCTCAAATACCTTAAAATACCTGACCCTAAATGAAAAAGAACTGTTAATGTTTAATTTCAAGTTGTTCCTACCAGGGCTTAAAATTAAAATAATAATTAAAAAAATCAGAAAATAAACCTATTAGTTCTGTTAATAAAAGTGAAAATAAATATTCATGCATCCATTTTACTATTCCTCCACTTTCTTATCTGTCACAACTTTAAATTCTCATTTTCTCCTGCAGGCTGCCTCTTTGGATAGAAAAAAATCATGTCTAAATAGCCTTCATTAAAAGGTRCAGCTCAAACGGAAATAGTATCTTTTGTTAGCAGTCAGTGTTTACAGTGACGAAAATTTTGTATTAATATCCTAAACCAGTCAAATCACACATTCAGCTTAAAACAGAGAATATCGTCTATTTCTAACAAACTTTGAAGACTGTACCTGGTTSTTTCTGTGGATTCAGCAGACCGCTGCAGTTGGACATTCTTACTGGGAAAACATACACAAAAAAATATTAGAGAACTTTCAGTGGTAGTCCTTAAACATGTTTTTCTTATCAATTTGATGCATTTAATTAATAAAACTGATTTCACAAGCTGAGCTGCAAATAGCCTACAAGGTTTACATTTATATAATTTAGGATTATTTCGCCATGCCACCTTTCCTTTCCATTAAACTGATCATTTGCTGAGAAATGACCGTTTTTAGCCTTAAAATAACAATATGTTTGCCAGATCTCTCACACGACCTGTTAGCACTCAGGCTGTTTGCTGTGTATGACTCTCAGCTACTACCACACCACATCTGAGCTCATCCCGAGCTCATCATCTGTAAACCTGGCTGATGAGGCGGCAATTAGCTGTATATGTTAATCAAATAATTACTTCCTGAAAGTTAATCTGTTCAGTAATTTGTGAGGTATTTTGCAGACAGTAAAAAACAGGCAGACACGGGTAAAACACATTCACTCCGCCTTCGCCGGTGGGACATAACCAGCTGACTTTACACCCCGCTGGGTAAAGAAAAAAAACACACACCTACCTTTGGATGTCAGTGTCAGTATGGCAGGCCGTTTTAACTTTTATTCAAAGCCCGCTCCTCGCTGTTATTCCATCACCAAAATAATACAGCATAGTGCTGTCTCAGAGCCTACTTCGGGTTCTGCTCTGTATGAGAGGACGTGCTGAACCAAGACGTCAGAACCGCGCCTCCTGGGAGCGCTCGCTTTATGACACATGACATCACAGAGGAGCGGAGAGGTACTATTCTCTTGGTTTTCATACTTCTCAGGACATTTAAATCACAGTATGACTTGTTTATTGTAACCTTTTTTTATTTATGGATCTACCACTGTCTTCATGCGCGTTTTTATACATATTTTTGTCTCTTAGCTACTTGCTTTCTGAGAGTTCAGCCATTCAGCTATCTTTTTCTACAGCTTCATCCTGCGTTTTCTCAACTACGACTTATTCCTCTAAGTAATTTTCTAAACGGTCATTTTTAAGGAAAATGCATCTTCTACAGGCCAACACTTGTAACACTTTAGTTTAGTTTTAGTTTAGTTTATTTGCACAATAAAAACATCAATTCAAAGAAGAAGAAAAAGATGATGACAGTGCAGGGAGAGGCAAAAAGCCCTGTAGGCTTATATAAAGCCTCCACCAAAAACAAAATACA
>NW_013952736.1:389759-398170 GCF_001266775.1 Austrofundulus limnaeus
TCATTTCTGCAAAAGGATTCCCCACCAAGTATTGAGTGCAGAACTGAACATAATTATTTGAAGGTTGACTTTTTTTGTATTAAAAACACTTTTATTGGTCGGATGAATTATGCTAATTTTTTGAGATAGGGATTTTTGATTTTTCTTTACTTTTTTGCCAAAATCATCTACATTAAAATAATAAAAGGCTTGAACTACTTCAGTTGGTGTGCAATGAATCTAAAATATATGAAAGTTTAATGTTTATCAGCACATTACAGAAAATAATGAAATTTATCACAATATACTAATTTTTTTGAGAAGGACCTGTAGTATTGAAGGCCAAACTAAAGTCCACGAACAGCATCCGTGGACTTTCTCCACACTTTGACACAAGAGTAATGAAGCCATTTTTAAAATGTAAGGAATAGAAAGTAAAATGTAACCTGAAAAATAATTACTCCAGTAAAGTATAGATAACAAAACTGATACTTGACACCTCTACAGCTGATGGGGTGAAACATTTATTGTGTTCATATCAGCATACACATCACGCTTTTCTTCTCCAGCCTCCACTGTTGGCAGAGAAAGAAAAAAACTCAGTCTGTTCAGAAATCCTGAAGGTTCATGACCACAAGATTAGAAGACAGTAATATGGCTGCTTGGAAACATGAAATAATTAGAGTTACTCAGTTTTGTATTGAAAACAATTGCTTTCATTTTCAATGCTACCACTAGATGGCAGCAAAGTTCTGCACTTCTCTTTCTGTATGGAACAGATCTAAACATAAACATTACTTTTAAAAGCACGAGTGGATTCTTTACCCACCAAAGAGACATTTTTAAATTTATTGAGCAGAAAAGCCACACTTTGACCAAATTTGTAACATTTAGTTTGCTAGGTTAAAAACCAGCAGAATTCATGCACATAATCTCTTCTCATGAGATAGTCCAGCTGTGCAGTTTGACGTGTCTGTGTGTAGAGGTGTCAGCTTTTACAATTCTGTTTGAAGGGAATATATTTGACTTGAATTTGATGAACTAAATAATAATTCAGAAATGATTGATGATTAAGTGTTTATTCATCAGGTACAGAATTACTGGTCTATTTGTTTACATGTATAATCTCTCCATTTAACATTCTTCAAACAGTTTCAAATACAAAGAGATGTTAAGAGTTTCTTATGTATTCTTTGGCTTTTTTTCTAGACAGATGCAGCAAACTTATATTCAGGCACATTGGTTAATGTATGAGTAAGTATTGCACCAGTAAAATGCATCAGAAAACTTGTTTTAAGGACAAAACCTGCTACTGTTCAACAARCCTGAAGGTGAAGCCACTTCAGGGAAAAGCTCAGAGACCCAGATTACTTTTTTCCACGCTGCAACCCAACAGTYCATTTCCAGCTTCAACACACTCCGACACACACGGAGCTGCAGATCAGAGAGAATAACAGAAGTTTAGGACCAATGGTTTGACCTGCACACAGTAAAACAGTAGTCCCTCATTGTGCCTGTTACCATTCTGAYCATGAAGCCATGATGCAGCTTTCACAGCCAGAAGCTCCCARTCCTCTTTAGCATCCAGTTTGAAGCCATGAAGCCAGATCAGAGCCAGAATGGTGGCGTACACGTCCTTGTTGGCCTAAACCACAAAAACAAAATAATGGTAATTATGGTCAAATAAAACAAAGTACAGAAGTAAATGATTATATTAGCTGTGAAGAATACCATGATACAAGCTGAACTAAAGTTGGTGTACTTGCAGTGGATTGAGACAGTATCCACACCCTTTGGTATTTTATTTTGTTATATTGGATGGAGAAATTACATTTTTATTTTATTTCTTAGTAATGGATCCAAACAAATAAGATAAATCAGATTGATAAAATAAATGGGAAAAAAGCATTTCTCCCCTATAAAGAATATAAATACAATGGAAAACTGAGTAAGATTTTGTGGACATATCCCACAAAATCACTACAAATTAGAGCCACTTTGTGCAGCAGTTTTTCCCCCCAGGTCTGTCTCCATGAGCCTGGTCTATCCAGCTACTCATACTTTTGGCTGGTAACGAGCAAATAAAGCTTTTCTGAAGAGTTGATGTTTGTTTTGAAAGAGTTCATTACTCGAAGCTTCTCAACATCTTCTTTGGCGCCATCTTGTGGCTGAAAGTATTAAGAACAGTTTGAGATTGAGGACTTTATGTGACTTCTAACAATGACTAAAACAAGGGGAGTGAAGACATATGCATTAACCACTTTTGAGTTTTATATTTTTATTTGTCCCCCATGTTACTTTATTAGGTCATTTCTAGTAATGATGGTGGATYTGTTTGTAACTTTCTGTTTGTATTTCAAAAGCTGTTTATTAAATCCTTATTTGATTATTACACTGCCTGGCCAAAAAAACAAAACAAAAAAAAAAAAACAAGAACAAACAATCCTGCATTTAACTAAGCAAATAGGTACGAGCCTCCTGTTGGATAATTACTGCAGGGGTGATCATCTTTAACTGGTGCAATGAGTTGCTTCTCAACAACCATGTCGACTGGAAAGACGCATCCTGTGGTCGTGGAAAAGATGTCAGTGTTTTTCGTGAGGGTCAAATCATTGGCATCAAGCAGAGAAAACATCTAAGGAGATTGTAGAAAGTGGGTTAAGAACTGTCCAACATGGGGACGCATCGTCTTTTGAGGAAGAAATCCTGAATGATCGTGATTGGCGATCACTCAAATGTTTGGTGAAATCAAATTGAAGAAAAACATCAGTAGAACTCCAGTATATGTTTAATAGGGAAACTAAGATCATTTTCACAAAACAATGCAAAGGAAACTCCAGGGATTGGGACTGAACAGCTGTGTAGCAAGAAAGCCACTAATCAGTGAGAGTAAGTGGAAAAAAGGCTTCAGTTTGCTATGGGAGCATAAAGATTGGACTCTGGAGCAATGGAAGAAGGTCATGTGGTCTGATGAGTCCAGACTGACCCTGTTCCAGAGTGATGAGTGCATCAGGGTAAGAAGAGAGGCAGGTGAAGTGATGCAGCCATCATAGTGCCGACTGTACGAGCCTGTAGGGGCAGTATATGATGTGGGGTTCTYCAGATGGTCAGGMTTGGTTCAGCAACAGTCTGTGCTCGAAGAGTGAGGTCAGCTGACTACCTGAATATACTGAATGACCAGGTTATTTCAGCAATGGATTGTTTCTTCCCTGATGACACGGCCATATTCCAAGATGAAAACACCAGGATTCATCGGTCTCTTATTGTGAAAGAGTGGTTCAGGGAGCATGAGACATCATTTTCACGCATGGATTGGCTCCACAGAGTCCAGTGAGAATCTTTGGGATGTGCTGGAGGTCAGACTCTACCATCATCAATGCAAAAATTTGGTGAAAAATTCATGCAGCAGTGGATGCAAATAAATCCTGTGACATTTTTATTTCAGAAACCTGTTATTATAGCTGCAAAAATGATATAATAAAGTCAGCATGATGACTCACCGCTGCAGGTTTGGACGTCTCCACCTCCTCGCTGCTCTTTCCCAGCACAGCAGCCAGATGTGCATCAAGCAYCCAGCTGCCAGAGGCCTTCTGCAGGGAGACCAGCAGAAGCAGAGGGTCTCTCTGGACCTGAGGGGCAGCAGGTTGTTCCCCTGGATCACACAGGTTTGTAGAAAAAAGAAAGAAAATCATGTAGCAAAGACTAAACTACTTAGGGATTATAAATCCTGATTTGATGGGTTAAAATTTGTTTATCTGTAGTGAATAATGGAAATGATGGCAAAGGTTGATACCAAAACTGAACAATATCCTAACTCAACCAATTATCTTTGTGTAATTTTGTAATTTGTCTACATATTGAGAACTCCATGGTGTTTTCAGCAGGTCATAAACATTTTTACTCACATGGACTACAGAGTTGTTTAAAGCTTATAGTTAATATTAGAGAAGAGAGTTCATCTTCCTATWGTGAATTTCCACTTCACACCACCTTCTTTACACTGTCTTCCTGTTTCCCTCTTTACATTCTCCACAACACCCAAATGATTAAAAAACAAAAACATCTTGGTTTGTAATTTAATATAYTTTCAGATTTAAAACTGTTTTCAGCAGGTCATCAATATTTTTACTCACCTTCCTCCTCTTCAGTTTCTTCACAACTTGCCAGACAGTCAACTAACAAGACAGAGATTCAGTTATTATCTGCGTTAAAATGTTCAAAACATATCTACACAGGAATTAAAACAAACCTCTCATGCAATTAGGTGAAATTTAGGTCAGAAAATATTTGGGAACAGGAAAAAATAGTTAGAATACATGTGGCAAAATTAGAGTTTTAGAATTACGGTTCATAGAAAGCTGATTTTCAGCTAAAACTTATTAAAATAAGTGTCGGCAACCTTGCCATAAACAAAAGAAAAAAAAACAACGGATGTGTCCTGATCATCTTCAGACGGACATTTGCTCTGATCCACYTTCTAAAAGGTCTTACAGCCTTTTTTACAGGTTCTTACAGGTTTTTCTACTGGTTCATGAACAGTATATTAAATTTTCATGTATCACTTCCAAAGGATTTCTTTTGAACTTCTGTGATTTTACCAAAGTCATTCAGACTGAAACATCCAAAAACTTCATATTTATTCTAAGTTACAGTCAGCTTAAAAGAGGAAATGATTCTGCATGTGGACTGTTTTTATTTGCTGGAATAAATATGTAGAAATTTTCAACTGATACTTTACTTGTTTGTATTGAAAACAAAACTTCATCTTTAAACCTACCCATAACATTTTGTGGTTGGGAGCAAAATGAAATATCCATGGGATCTAGGCATTCAGTGTCATCTAAAAACCCAGAAAAGATAAGACAWCATGAAATCACAGGACAGTCACTGCTTTCTGACTCTGTTGAATAACAGGATTTTTAATAAGCATATTATAAAACTGCAACTTTGTATATTTAAAGAGTCACATGAAAAAGAATAATGCAAATACAGCAGGCAGACTAAATAGTTTGGATTTATGCAAACTGGCTCCCAGTTCATTTTAGAATTCATTTCAAAATTCTGGTTTTAACTTTTAGAGCCTTGCATGAACAAGCTCACTTCTATTTTTTGGATTTAATCCAGCTTAACGCACCATTTCAAGGTTTAAGGGCATCAGGTCAGAGMTTATTGGTGGTACCCCCCACCCATTTTAAATCCCGAGGGATCGGTCTTTCCAAACAGTTAAACCCTAACTCTGGAATGCACTGCCCCATCTATACGCAGTCTTGATATTGAGGCTTTTAAAAAACATSTGAAGACTTTCTTTTACAAACAGGCTTTAGTTAAGTTGTCTTTTTTTACTTGRACTTTTTATGAATGACTATGAATTGCTTTATATTAATCAAATGGTTTAGAACAGTTATTTTTTTCCCTTGACACTGTTAGGTTCCCTCTACATCAGATAATACAGCTGCCTGGCAGTTATTTCCTCTGTTTTCGCTCTAACAACCATATTTTACTGCCACATATTGTCCCCACCCCCACTTGTCAATCATTTGGGCATGGCCAATCAGGTTCTAYCTCTGCCAGTCATTCAGATGGAAACATCCAAAAACTTGAAATTCTTTCTAAGTTGCAGTCAGTTGAAGAGTGAATATTTTTACATCTGGATTTTTTTTACATTCTATTGATAAATTATCTGTATAAACTTTACACTGTTTATTCTGTTTGTATGGAAAACAAAACATGTTTTTTAAACTTACACAAACAATACATTTGTGAAGGACGACCTGAGGGCATAAAAAAAAGACAAGACATTAGGAAATCACAGTACAGCCACTGCTTTCTGTCACTGCTGAATAACAATTTATTTATTTTTAGGATGTTTAAGTCTAACTTTGTATATTGGAACAGTTGTCTAAAAAGCTCTAATGCAAATACAGCAGTCAGATTAAAAAGTCTGTTTTTTTAATAAAAATGTTTGTTTTTAGGTAGTTTTTCTCATGCAAACTAAAAGGCAATAAATGAGTTAATCAATACACACAGTGCCGCATACAACAAAACTGTTCCAAAGCAAATTAATATAGAATAAAATAAAATAAATACTAAATAAATAAAAGACAGTTTTTGCTTTGTTCTGTGGTTCTACATCTACTTTATTAAATTTGTTTTCATAAAACCTCGGATATGTTACTCACCAGCAGCACCCGGAAAGGCTGGCATCAAAAAGAAAGAGATAAAACAATATTTTTAGTTGGTTCACATAATTAAATTCAAGAATTAAAAAATATTAAAATAAAAAACAATACATAAAAACACATTCAAATAATAATGTTTTCCAGTAAATAAAAAACATTTAGTGTATATATTAAAACAACTCCTTGGGCTGCCACCTTATCGTGGTGGAGAGGTTTGAGACCCAGTGATCCTAGGAGCTATGTTGTGAGGGGCTTCATGCCCCCAGTAGGGTCATCCAAGGCAAACAGGTCCTAGGTGAGGGATCAGACAAAGTGCAGCCCAAAGACCCCTATGATGAACACAATAAATGGATTAAGTGTTCCCTCGCCCGAATGCGGATCACCGGGGCCCCACTCTGGAGCCAGGCCTAGAGGTGGGGCATGTTGGCGAGCGCCTGGTGGCCGGGCTTTCACCCATGGAGCCTGGTCGGGCACAGCCCGAAGAGGAGATGTGGGTCCCCCTTCCCATGGGCTCACCACTTGTGGGAGGGGCCGRAGGGGTCGGGTGCAATGTYTGTTAGGCAGTAGTCGAAGGCAGGGACCTTGGCGGTCCYATCCTTGGCTACAGAAGCTGGCTCTAGGGACGTGGAATGTCACCTCTCTGGTGYGGAAGGAGCCTGAGCTGGTGTGCGAGGTTGAGAGGTTCCGACTAGATATAGTTGGACTCACCTCGACGCACCYTTCTGGCTCTGGAACCAGTCTCCTCGAGAGGGGTTGGACACTCTTCCACTCTGGAGTTGCCCATGCTGAGAGGCGCCGAGCCAGGAATGGGCATACTTATTGCCCACCATCTCAGTGCCTGCACATTGGGGTTCACCCAGGTGAACAAGAGGGTAGCCTCCCTCCGCCTACAAGTGGGGGGACGAGACAARRCTCGAACCCACTGGTGGACACAGGCGGTGAGGGATGCTGTCAGGCTGAAGAAGGACTCCTATCGGGTCTTTTGGGCCTGTGGYACTCAGGAAGTAGCCAARAGGTATCAGCAGTCCAAGCYGATTGTGGCTCGGGTGGTCGCTGAGGCAAAAACACTGGTGTGGGAAGTGTTCGGAGAGGCCATGGAAAAAGACTTCCMTACGGCTTCGAGGTGATTCTGGTCCAATATCTGGCATTTCAGGGGGGGAAACGGTTCGCCACCAACACTATTTATGGTGGGGATGGTGTGCTGCTGACCTCAACTCAGGACGTTGTGGGTCGGTGGGCGGAATACTTCGAAGACCTCCTCAATCCTARCGAKACATCTTCCCATGAGGAAGCAGAGCCTGGGGACCCTGGGTCGGACTCTCCAATCTCTGGTGCCAAGGTCACCAAGGTGGTTAAAAAGCTCCTCGGTGGCAGGGAGCTGAGGGGTGGATGAGATTCGCCCGGAGTTCCTTAAGGCTCTGGATGTTGTGGGGTTGCATTGGTTGACGCGACTCTACAATATTGCGTGGACATCGGGGGCAGTTCCCCTGGATTGGCAGACTGGGGTGGTGGTCCCCCTATTTAAAAAGGGGGACCGCAGAGTGTGTTCCAACTACAGGGGGATCACACTTCTGAGCCTCCCTGGCYAGGTCTATTCAGGGGTCCTGGAGAGGAGGGTCTGTCGGAGAGTTGAATCTCGGATTCAGGAAGAACAGTGTGGTTTTCGTCCTGGTCGTGGAACAGCGGACCAGCTCTACACCCTCAGCAGGGTGCTGGAGGGTTCATGGGAGTTCGCCCAACCAGTCTACATGTGTTTTGTGGACTTGGAGAAGGCGTTCAACCATGTCCCTCYGGGAATCCTGTGGGGGGTACTCAGGGAGTATGGGGAACCAGGCCCATTGATARGGGCTGTTAGGTCCCTGTATGACCGGTGCCAGAGCTTGGTCTGCATTGCCGGTAGTAAGTCGGACTCGTTTCCGGTGAGACTTGGACTCCGCCAAGGTTGCCCTTTGTCACCGATTCTGTTCATAACTTTTATGGACAGAATTTCTAGGTGCAGCCAAGGTGTTGAGGGGATCCTTTTTGGTGACCTTAGGATCGCATCTCTGCTTTTTGCGGATTATGTGGCTCCTATTGGCTTCATCAGATCATGATCTCCAGCTCTTGCTGGAGCGGTTCGCAGCCGAGAATGAAGCGGCCYGGATGAGGATCAGTGCCTCCAAATCCGAGACCATGGTCTTGAGCCGGAAACTGGTAGCGTGCCATCTCCGGGTCGGGGAGGAGGTCTTGCCCCAAGTGGAGGAGTTTAAGTAT
>NW_013952736.1:398289-401965 GCF_001266775.1 Austrofundulus limnaeus
AATTTAGTTTGGACAAATTTAATTTAGTTTTGAAGTCTTGTCAACACAGACTGGCTTCATTCACTTCCTCCACTGTGATTTCTAAACTACAAGAAGAAAATCAATGTTGTCGTTCAAAACTCTTTCTGATTGGCCCAGGTAAAATTCTTCAGAAGAAATTCTTGTCTAACATAAGGGTGTCCACATGTGCTCTTGGCACCAGGACACCCTAGGCCGCAGTTCGATGATCGACTTTGTTGTCATTTCATCTCATCTGCGGCCGCATGTTTTGGACACTCGGGTGAAGAGAGGGGCGGAGCTGTCAACTGACCGCTACCTGGTGGTGAGTTGGCTCCATTGGTGGGGGAGGATGCCGGTCAAACCTGGCAGACCCAAACGTACAGTGAGGGTCTGCTGGGAACGTCTGTCAGAGTCTCCTGTCAGACGGAGCTTCAACTCACACTACCAGGGGAACTTCGAACATGTTCCGGGGGAGGTGGGGGACATTGACTCCGAGTGGGCCATGTTCCGTTCCTCCATTGTCGAGGGGCTTACCCGTTCCTCCATTGTCGAGGGACTCTACATCTGTTTTGTGGACTTGGAGAAGGCGTTCGACCGTGTCCCTCGGGGACTGCTGTGGGGGGTAATCCAGGAGTATGGAGTACCAGGCCCATTGATACGGGCTGTTAGGTCCCTGTATGACCGGTGCCAGAGCTTGGTCCGCATTGCCGGTAGTAAGTCGGACACGTTTCCAGTGAGACTTGGGACTCCGCCAAGGTTGCCCTTTGTCACCGATTCTGTTCATAACTTTTATGGACAGAATTTCTAGGCGCAGCCGAGGTGTTGAGGGGATCCTTTTTGATGACCATAGGATCGCATCTCTGCTTTTTGAGGATGATGTGGTCCTATTGGCTTCATCAGATTGTGATCTAAAGCTCATGCTGGAGCGGTTCGCAGCCGAGTGTGAAGCGGCCGGGATGAGGATCAGTGCCTCCAAATCACAGACCATGGTCTTGAGCCAGAAACCGGTAGCGTGCCTCCTCTGGGTCGGGGAGGAGGTCCTGCCCCAAGTGGAGGAGTTCAAGTATCTCGGGGTCTTGTTCACGAATGAGGGAAGAATGTAGCGGGAGATCGACAGGCACATTGGTGCTGCGTCTGTAGTGATGCGGGCGCTGTATCAGTCTGTCGTGGTAAGGCTGGAGCTGAGCCAGAATTCAAAGCTCTCGGTTTACCGGTCGGTCTACGTTCCTCCCCTCATCTATGGTCACGAACTTTGGGTAGTGACCGAAAGAACGAGATATCGGATACAAGCGGCCGAAATGAGTTTCCTTCACAGGGTGTCTGGGCTCTCCCTTAGACATAGGGTGAGAAGCTCGGTCATCCGGGAGGGACTCAGAGTACAGCCGCTTCTCCTCCATGTCGAGAGGAGCCTGTTGAAGTGGCTTGGGCATCTGGTAAGGGTGCCTCCTGGACGTGTCCCCGGTGAGGTGTTCAAGGCACGTCCAACTGGGAGGAGGCCCAGAGGAAGACCCAGGACACACTGGAGAGTCTATGTTTCTCGGCTGGCCTGGGAGTGCCTTGGGATTCCCCCGGACGAGCTGGTCCAAGTGGCTGGCGAGAGGGAAGTCTGGGTCTCTCTGCTTAGGCTGCTGCCCCCACGACCCAATCCCGGATAAGCAGCAGAAAACGGACAGACAGACAGATGAAATCCTTGTCTATGTGAGAAATCCCCGACGGAGCAGAGAAGGGAAACTAGAATTYAGTGGAACTGTGTAGGAAGGAAAGGGCCAGGCTACAAGTTACATTCAGTGGTTATAAAAATAATGTATATATCAAAAAGATATTTCTAAACACCCTGAAACTGGCCTCTATTTTGTGTAAATACAGTAGGTGGTGCTTTGTACCAGCAAGCGTTCAGGCAGCTCCACATGGCCACAGGAGCTTCAAGGATTTCTAAAACTTGAAAGAACGAGTCAAAGCAACACTCTGGGTATGTTTCTGGTGAGGAAATGACATTATAGCATGATATAAATCTTAAAAAATTTATTTTGCATAATACCCCCTTTAAAGATAAAGCAGCAGCCAGTTGCAGATAAAATACAGGAGCAGGATTTTTGCTGCTCCACAACACAAAGGTGTGTGTGTGTGTGTGTGTGTGTGTGTGTGTGTGTGTGTGTGTGCAAAATATCAAGTGTACAACATCAACACTGTTGTTAGAGAAGCAACAGTTGCTGCACATCAGCCTGGGAAGAATTCAAATGCATTTGAAAACATTTAAAACATGAAACACAGCTGACAATTATTTTATGATGTGGACATCCCAACAGATTCACCTTAGGGTCAGACTGCTGTTCAGATAAAAAGGAAAAAAAAAACGCAAGATCTCCATGTCAGACTCTACAGGCCTCAGTTAGCAGGTTAAGGTTAGCTGAATGAATACAGACAGATAAGAATATTTCTTTCTGATTACAGAGTTCAAAGATCAGTTTTTCAAARTCCTTCTCTTGTCTAGATCTGGTTTTATCTTTTAATGTAGACATATTTAAACCCTAGAAATGAAAAAGTAAGGYCTTTTTCTTCATGACTGTGCATCAAGTTTGACAGTCTAAGTATTATTATTCCTTACCTGTCTCGGCTGTTTGGGAACACAGGGCTGGCTGTAAATGTGTTCGAGAGGCCGAAGAATCTCTGTTCCTCCCAGATTAGCGTCCATCCCCTCAACTTTCTTTACAGCCTCCTCCATGGWCTTCTCACTGTACTCAACACTCTTACTGTCATCATAAACACCAGGTGATTAGGAAAGGTGAAAATTTAGTGTAAATACACACTTATAAAACCATCTTTAAAAAAGGAACATAACTAAGTATTCATCAAAACAGTACTGAAATAAAAGGAAGATTTACATTTAAATAATCACAGAAAACCATCAACATAAAACAGCCGAAGGTTTAGTGTTATGCTTCAAATTTATCTAGAACTTCACAATAATTTTGATGTCGTCAACGTCGGCTCATATCAATAAAAACATATGTACAATGTACAAATTAGGAAATCCTGAGGTCTCAAAAAACACTGTCAAGTCTCAGGAAACATGTAATTAAATGAACCATAAAGTCTAAACATGTATGTGTCTGTGCAGACAAAGTCTCTTACGGGAAGATGTGTTCAAAAGTGGACCCAAAACTGTAGATGTTGAAGTAGCAGCCCATTGGTAAACTCTTCAACAGGAGCAGCAGAGTGTCCTAAAGAAGACAAGGAAAGCATCAAGACCACCGTCTGAGAGACATGAAGGTTTTCATTATACGGGTAKGACTCAGATAAATACCCTTGCYCTGCTAATCCGAGTTTCCTGTGGCTTGTTGTTATTAATAGGACACTCCATACTCCCAGATCGATCCATCAAGAACACAAACTCTCCACATGAGGCGAGTGAGGACATCACAGACTGGGGGAACTCTGGGTACAGGCTCACCATCACCACTGGATCACCCATCAGAGAGCCTGAAATATGAAGGGATGAAGAAATGATTCATCATCATTCAAAACATCAGTTTAGGATCAAAGATGATAAAACTTTTATATGTAACTCAAACAACTTGACTTCTTTGCACCCACCAGTCTTGGCAGAGGCCTGTCCTGCCTCCACCACAGCAGTGGGCTGGTGGGCATCTTTGTAATAAATCAGCACTTCAACGTC
>NW_013952736.1:402653-403791 GCF_001266775.1 Austrofundulus limnaeus
GAAATGACACACAGCAGCATCTCCAGGCAGAGGGAAGACAAAAACGGCCTCTAGTGGTTTGTCCTCCTTGTTCTCGTACTTCAGAGTGGAGACCACTGTAGCTACATGATCCCTCACCTCCAGCTGAACATCAATGCTCTTCAGAGGAACTGGATCAGGAAAATAATCAAAACAAACACATAAAACAAAAATACAATGCAAACGAAATAATGCTTCTTTAGTATTGTTTTCATTAGTTTTTGACATAAATCAGGGATTGGCAACTGACGGCCGACATCGGCGGCAACCCACAAATTGAAACACATGAAATCACTGAAATACAGTTCTTATAAATTTGATAATCCTCGAGGTGATGAATGAWCTTGAATAAGCAGAGAACAGTGGATTTTAATTTTGACTCCAGTTGAACCTGAGGATTTTGAAACATCATCTGCTGAGAACGAGGACAGCTAAGCTTTTGAGATGCCTCCTTTCTTTTCCAAAGAGGATTTCTGCCAGCTTCTCAAGAAGGTGATGGTGTTGGAGCTACTTTTAGACCTTTGTGAATATGAATTGRATTCTCGTACATTTTTTTCCTCCAAGTTTGGCAAAGTGGAGGAGCGACCACAGAAATAGCTCTCAATGGTTCTAATTCATATATTTCATTTGTCATTGTTTTAATTTGCTGTGTGAACTTGTTATGTTGCGGTAGAAAGACTGGATAACAGGCTGACATTCACAGGTGTGAACAGGTGAGCTGAGCGTCCGCAGGAAGCAAAGATGGACGTAGTGACAGAAATAATCAACAACTAATCAAAAAATAATTGCAGATTAGTTGACTTTTAGCAGGCACACCTGCACACCATGTTCCAAGTCAATGAAATCCTCTTTCCTTCCACGATGCAGTGTTTGAACTTCTGTAGGTTGTTTTCACCACATCTAAGTGTTAAAACACTTAGTTGTTTTCATATCAGCAGTTGAACTAATGTAGCTAAGTGACCAMTGAGTTTAGACATTTATTGGTCAGGGTTAGGCTTAAGAAACGACCAGTAAATAAATGGAAGTCAATGGAAAGTCCCAACAACGATAGAGAAACATAATGTGTGTGTGTGTGTGTGTGTGTGTGTGTGTGTGTGTGTGTGTGTGTGTGTGTGTGTGT
>NW_013952736.1:404623-406129 GCF_001266775.1 Austrofundulus limnaeus
GGTTCCTTCTGGGCAGTTATCAGACCACAGCAGCTGCTCATCATGTTATCTGTGCAACAAAACATTAGTTAATGGTTTTGTTTGTTTTGCAGTTGAAGGCTGATAATAAATAACGTTACACATAGCCTACTACGTCGTTTCTAATCGGGATCCAAATGCACAAACCGACTAACATTAAAATAATAACGGGAAAAAGAAGAAAACTTACTAGTGAGGACAGTTCCCTATAGATGCGTGTTGGACTGAAAGTCACAGATCTGTCTGGAGAGTAAAGAAACCAGTCAGTAGAGATTTCCCAGAACATATGACGGACTGAACCATCCTGTTTGTTTTTAGTTCCAGTGAGCACCGGGTGGGTGGAGCTTGACCGAAAACATGAGTCATGGTCGGGAGGCGGGGGGGAATTCTTTACTCTGTGATTAGATTAACATGTATTTGTTTTTCATTTACTCATTTTTCATGTTAACTTTTAAAATATGAWTAAACTGATCACTTTAACAAAATCCAGAGGGGAAAAAAATATAAGTATACAAATCCTTTCTGCTGACAACACTGTAAATGACAGTGTCTGTATCATAGGACAGATATTGACTCTATTTTTTATTGAATCTAAGACAAAAACTCTAGTTTTATCTTTAGAAAGCTCTCTTCAGGTGTTTTTCTCTGAGTCAAGGACTACAGGGATCATTTACTGCAACACACAGCAAACCCCTCTGAGCTGGTTATCTCATTTATTACTGAGAACAGCTTTGTGCTGAAGAATACTTATTTTCTCACAGAGCCTTTCTGTAGAGATTAACTCCAAATTAAATGACCTGCTTTCCTGGAAAAATAGCAACTATATAAAGTTTATGTTAGGTTCAGGAGCAGGGCCACGCCCAAAACTACACCTCAGATTATCAAGCAGCCTATTTATACTCAGCTCACCTTGGCTTTTAGGGTTCTGCAACCCCATCCTCCTTAACTCATCACTCTTCATCTCATCACCCTCATCCCCCTGTTTCATTTCATRCATCTTATATTCATCATCCTTCCTTCCTCATATCTTTTGTTCAGTTTCCATCTGGAGGTGTTCTTAGTGAGCTGGGAAAAGAAAATAGAAAGGCATTTTCCTGAAGGCTACACCCCGATGCCAAGACTTTATTTTGCAAACCGTATCTCCAAATGACCAATCCTCATTTCTAGTTCATCCATCCTCTCATCCTGTTCCTGCAACAAACATTTAATCTCATATCTTCATGGTGTGGTCCTAGCTAGTGAATACATAACTCACACACAAGACTTCTTGCTACAATTATGTTTTCTTTTAAGAGCAAATCAGACGAGTGAGGTGCCCCTTGCTCTGTCGGCAGTTGGGTGGGCGCTCTTGGCCGGGTCATCCTTGCTGGGGAACTGTGGCCTTTCTGGGCGGCGGGCTGGCTATGGGGCTGGGGTCGGGTTTTGGGGGTCTGGGTGGCTCTGGGGGGGTGGGGTGTTGGTTCCGGTTTCTGGTGGCCTTTGTGGCTC
>NW_013952736.1:407098-408996 GCF_001266775.1 Austrofundulus limnaeus
GATCCTGTGTTTATAGCTTTTTTTAATTCCTGGTGTTTGGTCATTACACAAAGAACAGAACTCAAAGAGACAAATATAATATATATTGTATAACAACAAAAAATACATGGAATGTGTCATATATTGTCACAGTTTATTTATTTTTAAAGGTACCATAATTTCATGTCTCTTTTACAAATGTAAATACAGTAAATGAGAAATGATGAGAATAACAGACACTTCATAATAAGTAACAAAATGATTTTATAAAATGTTTTTTTTAACTAACTTAATTTATGTATATGAACTTTTACCATTTGTTTTAAAGATGTATTTATAACAATTATAAAATTGTCTTAAATATAATTCAAAAGTCCTATTTGACACCAACTTCCTTTTGCAGGCTTTTATTTTGAAAAAATAGGAAGTTGGAATTAGTCAGTGAGCAGTAGTTTAATTTACAAGGTAAACAACCTGGAAACAGAAATGCAAGTGGAGATGCTCTGAAACGTGTTGGGTAAGTCATTTCTTTCTGTGAAATACATTGAATTACTGTGAAATACATTGAATTAAATACTGATAATCTGTCTGTTTTAAGAAGACATATTTTAGGATACCATGTGCATAGAGCTAGCTAGCGCTAAGCTAAAGTTTGTTTTCTCTAACTTGAGAATCATTAATATGBACTAGCTTTAAAACTAAGATACTTAGACTCTTCAAACCTGGACTAGATTGATTAACACTCATTGCAGAATATATCAAACCAAGTTTAAGATTTGTGAAACCTTTAACTGATTTATGAAACTTCAATAAAAGGACATTGCACTATTGTTCTGCATCTGGCCAGACTAGACCTGGTCCAGATGCAAAACTACAACACTTAAGACTCTTCAGACCTGGTCTGAAATATTCTACACTTATAACAGAATATTTAAAACCAAGTTTGGGATTTGTGAAACCTTCATTGGATGTTTGATACTTCAATAAAGGCCATATTAGTGTTGTATTTTTCATCTGGACCATATTGTAATTTATTTACCTTTAAAACGTCAACACATTTACTCTTCAAACCTGGACTATATTACTCTTCACTAATAGCAGAATATTTCAAACCTAGTTTGTGATTTGTGCAACTTATATCTGATTTGTAAAATTTAATAATCATTCGTGCATGAACAACATGTTTGACAATGTCAATAACATTTAAAGACCTCAGTCAGTGCTTCTTTTTTTTTTGATGGCACAGTCAGTGCTTCTAAATTGATCCCCATAATTTAAGAAGTGCTACTCCACTAATGAATATATAAAATAGCAAAAGACCTATAGCACTAATTAGAAAATGAGTTATCCTTTTAGTAGTTTAAGGGAACTGTGCCCACCACCDTTATCCTTAAAGTCAGTGCAGAATAATTTAGTCAAATTTTGAAGTGTCTAAGTATTGTAGTTTTTAAACTAGAGCAGATTAAATATTCTGAAAGTAGTGAAAAATTAGGTGGAATCACTCTTTAGCCATTTCCAAAATTGGAAGCTACAATCAGAAACCACCTTCAGCTTTGTAGTTTCTCTTTTGTTTCAGTTCTGGTATTTGTGAAATGTTTAAGTTTTACCTCCTGCTCCTTTTAAAGTTTAGCTCAAAACAGTTCCTTTGTAGCTCATGTCTGTATTTCTGGATTATCATCACCATATAATAAATCCATTATAGGTTCTCCTTAATTTTGTAAGATATTTGATGCCTACTTATTTTATTTTAATTCATCATTATTTAACCAGGCAAATCTCATTAAAATCGCGGATCTCTTTTGCAAGGGTGATCTGGGCCGGAAGGCAACTATTGCACATATGATTTTTCTGTGTAAATGGCTTAAAAGTGTAAAGTTCTAAAAGACATAACTGTCTTGAATCTTGAAAGGTTTTTACAT
>NW_013952736.1:413133-414254 GCF_001266775.1 Austrofundulus limnaeus
CATTCCACATTATTACAAATAACTTCATTTCTGGACATTTATGGTTTGATTTCTTTGTATGTATGGATCACTTGGGTTGTTACCTATATCTCGTGAAAATTTAATGTCATTAGCACCTCTAGTAATATATTTACTGAGAAAAATGTTGACGTGTTCAATACCTATTTTACCCGCTGTATGTCTTGGGCTATGTATGGTAGAGTTTTAAATTGAATTTGTAAATGCAGTTACWAACTGTGGTCAACAGACAATAGTTTTCTAAAGTGTTCCTGAGCCCACAAGGTAATGTTTGCTACAGAATGATATTTATTTTTAATGCAGTCACCAGTCGAATGGTTTTGTCTTTTGTTGCAACCTGTCTCAGCTTTTTTAGAATGTGTTGCAGGCATCAAATTTAAAATGAATGAATATTTGCAAAATAAAAAGTTTGTTTGAAAATTAAATAGCTTGTCTTTGTAGTGTATTCAGTTGAATAAAGATTGAMAAGGATTTGCAAATCATTGTATTTTGTTTTTATTTGTTTTACTCAAGGTTCCAACTTCACTGGAAGTGGGGTTGTACTTGTTTTTGTGAGCAGTGGAGGACATCTGTATGATGACAGAAAAGGATACTCTCATGTACCATAATTTTGGTTTAACCAAAAGTAACAAAAATACTGATAGTCATGGCTTGTCTACCAGAGATATGCCATTTATAACTTTTAAAGTTGATTTTCTTTTGCAAGAAATATTTGCAACCACAATAGACACAATAAATATTATTCAGTGTAGTCTGAAAACAGAAAAGAATCTTGGTCTCAACTAGTCCAATGTACTTATTAGTTGTTTTTCAGGAAAATATAGAATTTAGAACAGAAAATAATTTCTTGGACTATTTTATCTATGTTCATTATTCTTTAACAATTTTAAGGCAAAGCTTCCTTGAAGACGAAAACTGCATGGAACCTCACTGAAGTACAAGCTGTGGAAAAACACTTGGGCCATTTCATCACGTCAACAACTGTACCAGGGAAGAGGGAATGCGAAAAGTGTTTAAAGGCAGAACCTGATGCCCTTGAAAACCGCAATTGGCAGAACATTAAATACTTTGTTTACAACCGCATAATGGCAAACAAAAGAAAG
>NW_013952736.1:415309-421714 GCF_001266775.1 Austrofundulus limnaeus
CGCATGTATAGTTTAACATAGCTTTGGATGTTACACTTAATTTTTTTCATGACTCTGGAACCATTAGAAAGAGTGGTCCCCACAAGTGATGTTCAAAAATTGAGTCCCCATGAAGCATGGAAACCAGTATGTGTGTGTGTGTGTGTGTGTGTGTGTGTGTGTGTGTGTGTAAACCAGGACGTGAACCAGAAGCTGCAGGAGGACAACCAGGAGCTGCGGGACTTGTGCTGCTTCCTGGACGATGACCGGCAGAAGGGGAAGCGGGTGTCCCGGGAGTGGCAACGCCTGGGTCGCTTCAGCGCCAGCATGATGAGGAAGGAGGTGGCCATCTATCTGCAGAAGTTAAAGGATCTGGAGCAGCGGCAGGTGGAGGTCATCAAGGACAACCTGGAGCTGAAGGAGGTGTGTCTGATGCTCGAGGAGGAGAGAGCTGCGGCCGCCGTCGGAGGTGGTGGCGGCGGGGTGGTGGGAGGTCAGGGGGATGCCGGCTGCAGAAGCTCCATAGACAGCCAGATCAGCCTGTCTCATCTGGGGGGAGGCGGGCCTGCAGCTGGCCTGCTGCGGGACGTTGGCGATGGGAGCAGCACCTCCAGCGCGGGGAGCACGGACAGCCCCGATAACTCTCACCACAAAACCCCTCCTCTAAGCTCCGGGGCTAGCCCGGGGTCCGGTGCTAGGTATGCTTCCTCGGAGCAGCACAGAGACCTGTGTGAGTCCCCTGGGAGGAGGCACAGCTCGAGCACGGAGTACCACACCTTTCCACAGTACAGCCGCGCCCCAGGGGGCTCCCTCACAAACCTGGACCCCCACATCCTTCAACGGCCCAGCCCAGAGAAACACGGCAAGTCTCCTGCCAGGGTACCCTGCAGCTCTGACCCGCTGGCCCAGAAACAGCTGCTGATATCAGCGGGTGGGGGGAAAGGCTCGGCTAAGTCCAGTCCAGAGCTGAGTCAGAGACAGCGTCAGGGACACAGGGTGGGAGCCGGCTGTGACGGTCCCGAGGGTAAGCCGGCAACGAAGGGGACCCCGGAGCACCTGAGGAAAGAGTGGGTGATTGTCGGGTGTCCAGAATCTATACGACACCATCATCCGCACAGCCCCGGGACAGAACACGGCAAGGGGAGGTACAGCAGGGACGGGGGTCCGAGAAGGCCTGTGGGTGAGGAGATGAGCCCCCAACACCAGAGTCTGTACAACGGTAGGCACATGGTAACTCCTGTACTTTCATCCTTTCTGACCAAATAACTAACATTTGTACAATTTTACGACAGCTATGTATCTTTTGCTTTCCTCTGATCTGATGTCTCAGTTTTCCAGATAAAGTTTGTTTTTCTTTATTTGAAGTTAGACGTCTTTTAAAGCGAAAATCTTGTGAGGTCTGACTCACGTTGCAGGCCCTTGTCTCTTTGATCCTCTCTGCTCAGTCAGGACCAAAAACAGCTGCAGCAGCATCTGGGAGCTGCTTACACATGCACACTGCTGACCTTCTGCTTTGTGTAGAGGCTGCACACTCTGGGAGACATTCTGTCCCTGCTAACTTCTTAATGGTCATTTGAAACTTTAAAGCACAGCTGGTGTCTGACGAGGAGCTATCTTTACCTTAGCTGGAAAATAAAATTTGATTCAAAGCTAAATAACAGGCTGGAAACACCTCTGTGGTCAAACCATCAACCATAAACCAGTCACGGTGAGTGTCTGTGTATTTTCTGTTAATAGTTTTTCCTCCCAGTGTTTCCTCTGCAGATCCAGTGTTTTTCCATTCTTTGTCCCCTGTCAGTCTTTGCTTAGTGGTGCGTTCACACCGAACGTGTTTTGAGCAGCAAAAATGCGCCCAACACCTCTAGTTGTACGCTCTACATTCAGACCGGGACAGAGACTAGATGCGTGTCTGACGAAGGAGGAGCGTCTTGGTTTATTTCTGGTCTGTCTTCAGTGGATGAAACAAAGATAAAATGAAGAAAATGGCTTTGCTTTATTTACTAAAGAGCAAGCGAACGTTGCGCACACCAGATAATTAATTCACCAGATAATTTAGAGGCGGTTTGTTCAGTGAGTTTCACCACTGCAGGAGCTGCGAGCTAACAAACTATGTTTGTCCCGAGCCCAGTTTAACACCGTGGTCAGTTTAACGAGCTGCTGACCTGCATTGGTGCTGATATCTCCAGCCAGAACATCAACAGCAGACGGTTGATTTCAGCTAAAGAGCTCCTGTTCGTCTGTTTCAGTTTAGTGGGCAACATTCAGGAAACTGTCACGTGGAAAAATGAAGCTCTCCGATTGGTTGATGCCACGCGTCGAGCAGCAAAAGTTCAGATTTTTGAACTCCAGCGTTGGCTGCTTTAGACGCACCACATGCACGAAAAACTCTACTGCTACCTTCCACTTCCTTGTGCGCTGCTCTAAATGGACTTGACATGCCACAAGACCCCTAGAGGCGCGTCCACCATAGACTTTGCATGTAAACCGGCCACTCCTGCAGCTCAAAACGCGTTTGGTGTGAACGTACCATTAGCCCCGCCCTCACTCACCTTTTCCTTGTGTGTCTCCTCCAGGTGTTTCTTAGTTAGTTGGTCGTCTGTCTCGTGTCCTCAGTGTTTGTCGGATCATTGTGTCAACCACAGCCAGTGTGAGCTTCTCATTGTTCATTGTTGTTAGCTGTAAATCTTTGAAGCCGCCAGTGTTTTTCGTTATGAAAAGTTTGCCTGTTCCGTGGGCCGATCTGCCACCATTCTCACAAAACCCATTTCAAATCCTTATAAAAAATATTGAAATTCAGCTGCAAGGAACAAACCTTGTCATGTTCCGTATATATGGTGTGGATGACTCTCAGCTACTACCACTTCCAGTTTTAGCTCAAAATCTGTAAAAATTAAGTTTTTCTGTTGGGCTGTTGGTTACCTGTAGCCACCACCGTGAGTTGGATTGACTCAAGAAAGAAGCCAGTTGTAGTCCAAATAATGACTACTTGCTGAAAGAGGTTCTTGAGATATTTTGCTAACAGACACGCATGGTTGACTTTATCAGACAATGTTAAAGTTTTAAGCAAAGGATCTGGTGCAATGAGTAGTACTTGGAAAATATGTTACAAATGACTTCTAACCACAACATTTTATCACAATATCTGTACAACTGACTGAATTTTAGCCATTTATGTGTAGTCTAATGTAGGGTTGGGCGATATTGGCAAAAAAAATGAATCGTGATTAATTGTGGTATTTAGCCGAAAACTATTAATTTGACGATTAATCCCCTGGAGTATGTCCTAGTCACATGACCAATTTAGTGGGAAAGATTTGCTCTTCATAAAAATCTTTTTCAAACTGTGTCAAAATCACAGACCTCAGGCTCTACTTCAAATTTTAAATTGTGTTGATAAATAAATGACAGAACTTTTGTTTAAATATTTGTCATATTTGAAGCGGAGAGGAGCACTGAGCGGACTGACCGGGGAAATCCCCAGTCACTCTGCCTGGTGGAATTAATCGTATTAATCATCAAGTGCCAAAAAATAATCGATTAATGTTTTTCTGACGATTAATTGCAGACGATATGATTATGCCCAACCCTAGTCTAACGTCTGCCGCCATGTTGAATTGGTTTGGCTGTAAAAGTTGATCAATTGTCAATGTACACCCAGTGATTTTTTTCTGGAAACTTTCATTCGTTTGTCTAGAAGTTCATGAGATATTTTAGTAATAGACAGAGTTGACTCCAGATGATTAACTGCAACATTTTAAACGGTGCTGAGAATATGTTTTGGGGATCAGTCTCAGCTATTACCTCGCCTAACTCTAGGACAATATACATCAAATGGACTGAGTTTAGGGCTGCGCGGTATTTGCGGTAGACGGTAGAAACGGTATGAAGTTGGCCTTCTGTAGGAATTTACCCTCTACAATTCTGTCGTCATTACGTCATCGCACCTGTGTCCACAGGGCTGCGAGTGCAGAGACAACTGAGCAGGAGTTCGAAATATAATGAAGAAATTTTAGCGTTTTAAAACACGTAGTATAGACAGAATAAATCCTCAAATTTTACTGTAAAAAAGCTGTAGAAAAGTTACGTCATGTTGAGGGATCATTTTCTCCCTCCCTCCCCTCCCGCTGCACGTCGCGCAGGCCGATGCTTTAACTGTAGTTTTTAACACCCACTTGTCTGAGAAAAAAAAAGATTTTAATGTATTTTTACCCACAGAGATTATATATATAAAAAAAAAGACATGGACGTTCGTTCAGTCATAAATCCATCTTGCTAATGTAAAGTCGGCTTCTCCTCTGATGATGTAGATGATGACGATGAGCGCGCAGCAGAGCAGCAGCTGATAAGTTCATCAGGCAGAAGCTCATTGTTTGACAGGCAGATATTAAAGCAAAAAATGTTGGGTTCAATTAAGATTACAGTTTTCTGCAAAAAAAATGCTCTAAAAATGACATTTTCTTAACTTTTTATGATAATTTTCTACCGCGATATAACCGTTACCTTGAAGGGGTTAAATTTATACCATAATACGAATTTGAGGTCATACCACCCAGCCCTAACTGAGTTGTAACCATTTCTGTATTGTCAAAGTCCACACTGTAAAAAATAACTTGTAAGATTTACTAGAGAAGTAAATTTTACTTGGTAAGATTCTTGAAATAATAAAAACTTGAGTCAAATCAAGTATTTGAAGAATCTTACGAAGTAAAAATTTCTTACTCCATTGGCAGAAAGTTTTGACTTAATTTTGAGTCAAATTTTCAGACTAACAAGACAAATAATCTTACACATTCTGAAAACAAGATTATTATTCTTACACAATCAGTTCTTGTTTAGTAAATCTGTCTCAAAATAAGATCAAAAACACTTTTGGCTGGATATAAGATTTTAAAACTTGGTAAGATGGACAGTTTGTGCAGTGAGCTGAAGTTATTCTCTTTCTGCAACACAGAAACAATTTAACTTTTTTCTTTGTACCTCTGTCTGTGTTGCTGTTTTCCTCCTCGACATGTCTTTTCTTCTTTGCCTGGTTGTAGACAGTAATCACGCATTTTGGTATGGTCGTGAAGGTAAAGGGTTGAGAAAAGATCATTACTGAGTTTATTGTTTTGTGTTGTTTAATAAAGCTTAACAGGACAACTCAGCCTCTGTGCACCTGTCAATTAAAGCCCTTTACAAAACTACTTCCCCAGGTTTTCCACAATAGAAGCACATTAACGTCTCCATACATTAAATCTATTCGTGCACGCCACTGAAGAAGTGTACATTACGTTCAGCGATGGCAAAAATGGGAGTTTTTTTTAACTTCATTCATTATAAGCAAGGGAATTGTCACCCGTGCCAGTTATTGAGCAAGCTGCTCCAACAATAACATTAGCTAATGTGCGTAGCAGTGCTGCGAGGAAATGTGTCCCCTGTGAAACAGTTCACTGATGGGCACGACGTAACATTCCGAACATGTTCAGGCTCTTTAAACTGGTATGTCCAGTGTTCAGAAAATTCATATCCTAACAAAAATAATAAACAGTTTTCAGTACAAACCGGTATACTGCCCAGCACTATGTCACAATGTCATGAAAAAACTGATTGGCTTTCAAATATGAGCAAATGAGCAGACTGCTGACAACTCATCCACTCACACACATTGATTCAGATTTGCTCTGGTTTGACTCCTCATCTTTTTTTTTTTTTTTTGTACATGCTTGGTCTAATTATAGCCTCTTACTCTGTCACATCTTCTGTCATATGTAAATGTGTGTGTGTGAGGTAACATAGAGAACAGCCGAGCATCCTGCAGTATATAACCTATACCCCCCGGAGAGTTGCATCAGCCATGCTGAGATGAGCACACATCTCCCTCAGTCTCTCAGGTCTGCAGCTCGTGAATCAGCACGAGTCCCTGATTTGTGTGTGTGAACATCAGTTGTTTGGATGGAAAAAGTAATTTTTTTTGCTTGTTTGTTTTTGCATGAGAGTGTTATGTTACAACTTTCAGAGATCCAAACTGTAGTTTTTAAAACAACTGCTGGGCTGCTTCCTGCTGAGGAACTCACGGGCCATTTTTTTTATCAAAGAATGAGTGCACAGGTTTAAAACATGAAATCATCCTAACTTTACTAAAACCTAAAAGAATCAATGGGCCTCATGCAAGAACCATTCGTACGCACAGATTTGTTCTTAAGTTGTCCGGCCGGCTTATCCGCTATCAGGTGCGGCAGGGGGACAGCAGGAGAAAGACCCCGCGCTCTCCGCAGCGACACTTTCCAGCTCGTCCTGGGGGACTCTGAGACGTTCCCAGACCAGAGGGGATACATAATCCCTCCAGCGAGTCCTGGGTTTTCTCCAAAGGGACAGACTTATTATTTTGAAAACATTTTAAAATGCTTATTTCAAACCCGCATCTGAGACCACTGCAGCGCGGGGGGG
>NW_013952736.1:423229-434055 GCF_001266775.1 Austrofundulus limnaeus
AGTCAAAACGCAAATACTGGTCTGTGTGGGTGGGCTTACAATACACGCCAGTTTCCAACCGTCCTCCATCCGAAACGATAGCCATGTGATGTGAGTATCAGTCACATGGAGGCAGGGCTTAAAAGCCTGAATTTAGCCTGAAACTCTCAGACTGAAGAAGTCTCTTGGAGGAGAGACGAAACGTTTCATTAGAGAAGAACCCGTCTAGAAGACCTATACAATTTTTTTCTTTTTGATTTTTTACCTGGATTACTGAAATGCATCAGGACATTTCCTTTGAATACAAATATTCTGTTTAAATTTTTCCCAAACATTAGTTACAGTCGAACCTGTGTTAATGAGTTTTCCAACTCAAGATGGCCACCACAGCTATAGCAAGATTTACCAAAACAAACAAAAAAGTTGCTGTAAGTCGATCTCTTACAGATTTGAGCTAAAATCAGATGTAGCAGCTGAGAGTTATCCACGACACATAATCTGAGCGTGACATGTGGTGCAGCTACAACTCTGACATTTCCAAGATAATTTTAGACAACGTTCACACTGTGGGTCATAATGATCATTTCTTTTGTTTTGATCAGATCTGATTTTTGTATTAAATTTTTTTGAGTGTTCATTCACATTTTAGTTTACAGTGTGAAGAATCTATGGCCCTAATTGCAAATAAATTAATAACTAAATAAATAAAATTAAAACACGCTGTGTTTACAAAAGTAAATTTGAATGGTAAATGTTAGCATGCATGGATCATTTCTAAATTTGTTGCACAGTCAGAGCTTATCGAACATACATTGCTTGTTTTATATTTACACAGAATTGATCGACAAACTGAAAGTAGAAACAAACTTTGAAAATTAATTGGATCATTTATTTTCAATAAAACTTATATGGGTTAAATATGAGCCAAAAACAGATTTGGACCACTTTTGCCTGTATTATGACTGTAGCCTTTATCTGAATATTTTATCGTTCTAATTAATCAAAAAATAAGACACACAATCAAAGTCACACAATCATGTAAACTTATTTTATTAATGGAAATGAAATATCCCACCTACGTTTGCCACACAGTGAGGGAAGTTGCGGTCATACGTCTAGTGCAACAGCAAAAAAGTACAAGTGATGCTGTGGTGTATTATTTCCTGAACTGAACCCCCAAGAGTGAACTGTTGGCTGTTATCCTAAAATGGGGAGGGAAAAGAATAAATATAATGAACCTGACAAGATACAAACTAAGAGTAGAAGATTGGAGTGTGATATTGTACTATGCACATGTCTTTTGACTGCACAGTGTATCTATATATGCACTCTGGCATGAAGTGTGGTACAGGAACTGTGCTGGTTTAAGTGTGGAGACAGGGATGATCCATCACATTAAACCCCCTCTTCCCAGAGGCTGACAGTGAACGATGTGCAGCAACCTGGAATAATATTCTGCAACCATATTGGCCTTGTCTGTTTGATGCTGAATATTGAACCTGAAATTCCGTAAAGAGACGTCCCATGACCTTTCATAGAGTTAGTCCAAATGAGAGCTCTTTGGTTTGTTTCTAGCTCAAACTCCTAACCAAGTAAATATTATTGTAAGCTCTCTTATGTCAACGCTATGGCCAAGCTTTCCTTTTTCGACAGTGGAATGCCTGGTTTTCATGTGGTTGCATTTTTTTTTGACTCAAATACAAGATTGGATGTTCTTCCCCAGTATCTCCCTGAGTGAGAACCGCCCCCAGGCCAACAGCTGATGCATCAAATTGTACTAGGAAGGGTTTGTCAAAGTCCGGACTTTTAATCCTGGATTTACACTACATGCGTCTCCGCTCCGCTGCGCTTCGCAGGTCGTAGCTGTTCGTTTGTGTCTCAATTTCCACAGCCTTCACTCCACTCCGGTCCGACAGAGTGCGGAGGAAGGAGACTGTGCGATAAATTCAGTGATAACAGCAAAAAATAATTAATTCTGTAAAAGACAAACTCCAAACACTGCTGAAAACATTGATATAAAGGCTTTTGATATCTATGTTGAAACTGTCTCGCTGTCGCCTTACTTCTGATTTCAAAATAAAATCCACGTGTATCGTGTGTGTACACATATGCTTCATGCTACATGTTTCCATCTGCTTCCCAAACAGAACGATACAGTCTGACAGCAATTGGATAGGAATATATTCATATATTTATTAATATAGCTGCAATTTCGACATTATTCTGACAAATTATCCAGCCTAAAAGTGTCTTATTTTGAAAAACGGATGTTGTGCTCGTTTCTTTTCCTGTTGGTGCGACGTACTCTTTAAAAATTGACTCCGGCGCAGCTCCGGCATCTGGCAGAAATAGGATTGGATCGCTTACCGCCGCCCTGTGCCGCCGTGCGCAGCCAGTGTAAACACTCTCATTGATTATAATGGATGCGTATTTGCTGCGGAGCTCGGACCGGAGCCGTAATGCATGTTGTGTAAATTAGGGGTAAGAACTGGGAATGACGTACAAACTGTCTATACCAACTAGCCAGTCCCAGAAAAGACAGAACCCCTTTTTTGGTGCACAAGTAATTTTGGACAGCTTTCACCTTATCACACTTGCAGATGCACCTATCCTTGTTCAAGCTGGAAACCCAAGCACTTTGTTTCTTGCTGTGCCCATACACGTTTGGAGGTATTATGTGTTGGGCTCGACACACGGGAGGCGACGTCGCTCGCTCTCCATTCATTTTCTATGGAACTAGTGCGATGAGGCGACAATCACTTGCCCTCCTCCAGCCAAGTGACCTGTGAAAATAGTGCATGTGGAATTTTGCGCTCGTACACGTAGACGTGCACATGCGAGCTTGCAACGCGACATATGAAAGTTGAAAAATGTTCAACTTTTGTCGCTGTCGCTTAGCGTACAACCAATCAGCGAGGGTTTCATTGACTGACCAATGAGAGGAGAGTATGCTACACACTGCAGTTGGCTAACACGTTTAACATTGTTTTAGCTCTGCCAAACTTTCCAGTTTTATATGACCCTTCACCAAGTGATTACTGAAAAAGGCAGCTTTATGTGAATTTGTTGGCACCAGGGTGAAGTTATCCGGTAAGTTTTTCCTCATAAAATTGTATCTTAGCATGCATTTGTTTTTCAATATCATTAGCATCGCAAGATTTGTTTAGTTTACGCATCCGTAATGCACCCCCACATTTTTTTGCAAACCACCAATAACCTTTACACGAGGCAGTAGAAGAACCAATCAAATTTCGAGAAGCCAAGCGACCTGAGAGCACGATTCGCAACCATGTAATCGCTATCGTGTCCTGTGTGTCGGGTTTCACCCTGGTTGCGATGATAGTCGTTAATCGCTGTCGTTTGTCGCCTCCCGTGTGTCGAGCCCTTTAGCGAGAAGGGGTTATCTGCGGAATCAAAGTGGGCGTGTCACAAGAGTGGGCATGTCAAAAGCATAAACACTGTCGGCTACGAGGCCTGCATGACGGTATCCTTAGATCCTGCTTGATCTCTTTACAGCCTGACCCTGACCCCAACACTAAGGTTAACCAGGAGAAATGGGACCCAAGTAGGGGTCTCCAGAAAAAGTGGTGCCGAACAGTAACGCCCCTTTTCTTTTGTCCAATCAGGTGGTACCATACAGTGTCGCCCCTTTTTTGCTTGTCCAGTCAGGTGTGTCCCTTTAGAATCGCCTTTCCTTGTGACACGCCCACTCGTCCGCAGAGACCCCCTACTTGCCTTTAGCCCTGCCCTCTGAGTTTTTTCCCATCCCAGAATAAGGTATTGAACATGCTCCTCCCACGTGTTTACCACGTCTGAGTTATGGCCATTTTTCTGTCTTCTGATATCAGCTGGCTGCAGCAGCAGTGTTTCTTTTTACAGTGCTGAGTGGAAGTAGTCCGTGGTGCAGTGGTGGCCTGGGGAGGTATTTGTTTAGCTCAGGTGGAGGAAAGATTCCTGACTCAGCTGTTACCAGGTAACAAAGGGAGCTGGGTGTGCTGGAAGCTGAGCCGCTGCATTACTGCTCATACGTCTTAAATCAGATACTACCAAGGGTTTGATTAATCAGACTTCATGGTTAATAAATCTCCGGGTCTCCACAGGTCTTCTGTCAAAGGACATAAAGAAATTTCTGTGTTCAGCACATGTAGAGGAGAACAAAGACATCTGAAAGAAAATGTGCTGCTGAGGATCTTTCATCAAATGTGACCCATCACATCGAAACGAGGATTAAGTCTAAAAGTCGTGTATGGAGAAAAAGGCAAATATACTGTTTTGACTAAAATGTGAACAAAAATGGCATTTTGTCAAAAATAAAATGAATAAATGCCTTATTAATGTATTGTTTGAATGAACTGTCTGAAATTTAATCATAAAACAAAACTTTGAAGCACTATTTTGAGCAGTAGAACAAAAAAACAGATTTTGAGGAAAAATGGCTTAAAATTTTGAGATTTTCCCTGTGAGCTAGCAAAGCTGTGTTTCTGTTTAGCTGGGAAATCTCAATATTCAAATATAATATGAGGTTTCCTCTTTATAAGGACATCAAAAATTCCTCAATAAAATGACATAAAATTAGGATTCAGACCAAATATTTATGTATTATTGTAACCAACAAGATAAATTAAGTCATATATATGGATTTAATTATGATATCTGAATAATCCAGGTATCAAAATAAAGCTTTTAAAGCTAATAATCTGAAAATGTAATTAGGTAATTTTGACCAAATTTGACTTAATCTTCATTTCGATATGATGGGTCACAAATATGTGTCAAATTTATTATCATGAAACAGTGATGTTTAACAAATCATTGTTGCAGAGTAATCCTTCAGAATAAAGTCAGAGTATAGATTTTATATGATTTAAGTCTTAACTTTGACAGGTTTTATCCAGGCAACTGCATATTAGTGTGCATTTTTTAAAATATTTTATATAAACTCACCCAAATCTGTGGAGAAAAATTGAGATTTGGATTATAATTTACCCCAAATACAGTTCAGTGATTTAATGTATTACACCAGCACCCTGGAAACCAATCTTTTTAAAGCTTTTTTTATGAAAATAAATCACAGTGATGCCTTGACTTAAGAGTTGAATTTGTTCCGTGACAGAGCTCATAACTCATATGACTGGTATCCTAGATAGCAAAATGTGAGTGAACCAACATTGAAATATGGTTAGGTATGATATTGAATCCATGTTGAAATTATACAAAAAGTGCTCGGTGACTTACAAGCTGAAATAATGTTAGGTTTTCAACCATAACTGATGTTGATTCAACATAGATATCTAACCCAAGTGACACTTAGTGACCCTTCGTCCGTCTTTGCCGCCTCTCATTCATTCGACTTTCATTTTCTTTGTCTCCCACCTGTCTACCCGCCGCCTCCGAACCAAAGTGACTTCATTTCAATCCCACAGCTGTAAGCAGCTCTCCGGTTCTTGTTGCTGCCCTGCACGGAGCCGGTGTAAATCCTCATTAAACATGCTCCATCATGGATCAGCACCTTTACAAATGGAGCTCATTAACTTCAAAGGTTTCTCTCTGTTGCAGCCACAGACACTAAATATTTAAACAGGCACTGCCCCCTTTTTTTTTTTCTTTCTTTATAATAGAAGCTATATGTGCTGTTCCCAACAGTAATACTGAACCTGAAGGATCAGGCTTCAACAGATGTCTGCTCATTTTACATCCTTATTATTAATTACCGTATTCTATTAAACAAAATTTCTTTAAAATTCATTTAAACTTAAAATACTGAAAGCATTATCTTTATTGTGTTTAGGTAGGGCTGCGCGGTATATGCGGTAGACGGTAGAAACGGTATGAAGTTCGCCTACTGTAGAAATTTACCCTCTACCATCCTGTCGTCATTACGTCATCACACCTGTGTCCACAGGGCTGTGAGTGTAGAGGCAACTGAGCAGGAGGAGTTTGAAATATGAGGAAATTATAGTGTTTTAAAATGCATAAAGAGTGAATAAATCCTCAAAATTCCCCCATGTTGCTGTAGAAAAGTTACGTCGTGTCGCGGGATGCGGGATCATTTCCTCCCTCCCTCCCACTGCACGTCGCGCAGAGTGAAGAACAACCGTAGTTTTTTCACACCCAAGTTGTCGGAGAAAAACTTATTTTTTATGTATTGTTGCCCACAGAGATTATTAAAAAGACGTGGACGTTCTTTCAGTCATAAATCCATCTCGCTAATGTAGCCTAAAGTCGGCTTCTGCTCTGACGATGAAGATGAGGGCTCAGCAGAACAGCAGCCGATAAGTTCAGCAGGCAGAAGCTCATTGTATGGCAGGCCAATATTACATTTATTTGGCTTCACCACATTTATATTCCAGTTATCTGAAATTGTTTTATGACAGGACTATGTGCAGCTTAAGCCCCTTAAGGTCCTGTCACACTATAACGTTTTAGGCAACAGTGAATTTTTTATGTCTAAATGACTAATTTTACTTGAAGTACTGGTTATAACATCGACTTTATTTTGATATTGTTGAAAATTTGAGAAATGTTTTTGTTTGTTGTTGAAACGGTTTTACAATATATATAAAACATTCTTCTGTACTTCTGTTATCTTCATTTGCACGACATCAAAAATGCTGGCTTTGATTATGATTACTGTTTTCTCCAAAGTAAATGCTCTAAAAATTATATTATCTTTGCTTTTTATGATAATTTTCTACCGTGATATATACCAATACCATGAAGGGATCCAATTTATACTGTGATGTGAATTTGAGGTCATACCACCTAGCCCTATGTTTAGGGTTTAATTTCAGTCTTTTTTTTTCCAAAAGATTTTATACAAATTTTGTGATATGTGCATGAGAAACAATGTTAACTAAAGCAAATGCATTTTCTACAAGAATTCAGTCCAACTGCTGAAATTTACTGAAGAAACTTAAAGTTAAAGAAACAGAACAAAGAATAAAAGCATCAAACCAGATGATAAAAGTAGCAAAATATATGCTGTAATGACCAAAACAGAGGCTAAAGCTAAAATTAGCAAATAAAACACTAAAGTTAAACAAAACAAAATGTAAACGTTGCAGATTGTGGTAAAATGAGCTTAACAAATGTTAAAAGTAGCAAAATGTTTGAGTAAAATAAAAAAAATAGCTAAAAGTAGCAAAATAGTTAAACAAAAGTGTCAGTGTGTTTCCTTGTTATTATTTCACTTACCTGTTGGTTTTTCAGTTCCTTCTTCCAGCCTTTCTTCCTGTCTGTATTTCCTCCACCTGTGCCTAGTTTCCTCTTCCCAGGTGTTCCTCATTACCTTGATCAGTTGGTCACTATAAATATTTGTGTTCTGTACTTCATACTTGTCTGTGCATTGCCCTTGATGTGTTTTCCCATTCGCCTTGCTGTCCAGTTACTTACTACATCAAATAGTAAGTCCTGAAGTATTCTGATTAAAAAAAATACTTTTTGATTCTTCATAACTAGTGGTGTCCCGATACGAATCTGGTACTGACACCAGTATCGATACCGAGATGCAACACTCCATTGAATGTGTTACGGTTTATATTTCAACTGAATTGTTTCTCAGTTCCATGTTTAAGAAAGTTATGCAAGTTGAAAGAAAATCTTATTTTGTTATTTTTGTTTATTTTAAAATTTTACAACCGTATATATCACGATGTTTGATTTGATCCAGTCACAGGAGCTGTAGGCCTATAAGGAGAGACACATTGTTCAAAATAAATGCGTTTTTAAAGTTATTGTGTAATGTTTCAGTCATTTCATTCAGTTATAACTCAGTTATAATCAATGAGTACCCAAACTGAAGTACTTCTACTTCTCTACTTGGTTTGTGAAAAACTGGTATCGGGACACCCCACTGCAAAAACTGTCCACCTAACCAAGTTTTAAAAGCTTATATCCAGCCAAAAAATCTTTTTGATCTTGTTTTGAGACTGATTTACTAAACAAGAACTGATTGTGTTAGAATAATAATCTTGTTTTCAGAATGTGTAAGATTAGTTGTCATTAGCCTGAAAATTTGACTCAATTTAAGTCAAAATTTCTGCCAATGGAGTAAGAAAATTTTACTTGGTAAGACCTGATTTGACTCAATTTTTTTCTTATTTCAATAATCTCACCAAGTAAAATTTTCTTACTCCACTGGCAGAAATTTTTGACTTACTTTGAGTCAAATTTTCAGGCTAACAAGACAAATAATCTTACACATTCTGAAAACAAGATTATTATTCTTACACAATCAGTTCTTGTTTAGTAAATCAGTCTCAAAACAAGATCAAAAAGACTTTTTGGCTGATATAAGGTTTTAAAACTTGGTAAGATGGACAGTTTTTGCAGTGTATTCATAACCTAGCCACGTCTGAATGTGTGTTTGGGTTGTCTCCTGGGTCTGAACCTAAAAAAGAGTAAAAAATTTCAATGCATCTCTGTGAAAAACTCCATTTTGAAAAAGTTGTGCTTTGAAAAAAATGATACTTACACAAAACTAAAATTCAGAGCACACTTGTACAATCAATCTGAACATTTTTATATGTATGGTTAAAATAGCATAAAATATATGAAAGTAGTTTGAATACCAAAAAAATGTACAGAAGAAACCAGGAATAGGAATACAATGTGAACTAAACTGGAATTCTCTCTTCCAAAAGGTTTAAATTAGTTCTAAGTTTGAAAAACAAAAGAAAACAAAAATATAACATCATTTTTTGTTTGTGGATTATTTGAATTATATTTTTCAACTCCTTTATCATCCGTCTGTCGAACCTGCTCACAGAGTAATGTCTCAGTCTCATTTATGATCCGTAAAAACAGCAGCCGTGTGAAACGGTTACACAAGTTAGGAGGTTAGTGGTTTTGGAAAAAAAAACGCTCTGCTGGGATACAACACGATGTAAGTGACAGCAGGGTCTCAAAGTAAGTCAAATAAACCACAAACATTCACAATAAATATCAACATGAATTTGTTTTTTGCTGTTAAACTCTTTATTTTTAGCACTTCGTGAAACTTTAGGTTAGTTTCTCTTTAAGAAGGCTGGTTGAAAAGCAAACACGTGGGTTTTTCTCTATAATTTATTTTCTTTGAAGCAAAGCTGTTCTGTTTAGCCCAGATGGTGCGGCTGCCAGCCTGGGGTGGATGTGCTGCATCAATTTGGAATAACTACTGTGCAGAACTCATTAACCCTCTGAGCACATCCAGAACCCAAAGCAGGCCCGTGTATGTCCTGGTTTGGAAAACAAAGGTTATCATTTCAACAGACAAAAAAAAGAGAACATTTGTTGTGCTTCATTTGGAATGTAACAACTCAGCTTGGGGGAGCATGAGGATGTGAACACACAGCTGTTGTGCCATGTAATACACATAATTCTGTATTACGTAATGATTAAGGCTCATTTAATTACATGTACAAAGACCATCTGATGCACATTTGCATATACAGTACATGCAAAAAATACAACCTCACCTCTGAAGAAGACAAAACGTACAAGATAAAAATACAAAACACATTGTCCATAATAGCTTGGGCTGTAAGACGGTATTGAAATATGGTGACAGTATTTAAAAAGTAATGATGATGTACAGCATTAAACCTCTTGAGCCTAGTCACATGACCTATTTAAATCACTCTATCCAAAAAGATATGCCTTCTCTACACCAGTTCTTAAATTGTGTTAATAGGTCAAATAAAACTGGCATTTTGAAAAATACGGCACTTTTTTCTGAACATGATCATCCTATCTGCGGCAGGCAAAAGAAAACACAGTAGTCTCATGGAAAAAACATCTAAATTAGCCATCAGTCTCATCCTTCTCTCAAGCTGACAAAAACATACCCCACCCCACCCACCGAGACATAGGAGATGCAAAAGTTGAATGAAGTTTGGCGACGATGGAGAGATGAGAGCAGCAGAACGTAACTCAACACAGTGCAGAATATACATCCCCCCGTGCCCCGCCCCTTTCCACCCTGCCCTGGTAAATACCCTGGATAATATGAAGAAGATCAACCCTGACCAACCCTAGTCCACATGGCAACATGCGTTATTCTAAACCAGAATATACTTTTCTGCATTAATTATGCACTTCAGTTAATGCATTTTATGTTGAAATGAAATATTATGGTGGTAAAATAATTCAGTGTGTTTGATTTATAATAAAAAAACATGTGAATAGAATCTATGCTGAGTGTTTCCTGTTAACATTGGCTATGTTGACATGTGACTTACCTGTTCAGGTTCAATTCCTTTAATTGATTTACTTTCACTGTCAGACTTTCTCTCTTTCTCTCACACAAGTTGTTTTTCCTATCCTCGTGGGGACTTTGAATTGACATCTATTAATTTTCCAGTCATTTATAGCCTAATCCTGACCCTTTACCCTAAATCTATCCACACCAGTACATTCCCGACCCCAAGTTTAGTTTAAACTCAATTCACACTTTGGTTCTAAACCTAATCCCCCCCACCCAAAATAAGCATGCGTACCCGTGGGGACCAGGCTTTGGTCCCCATGGGGAGCATCATTGGGTCCACAAGGCTGTTTTTCTGGAAAAATAGTACCCATGATGTAGCAAAAACATGTCTGCACACGTTTGTTCTTCTAAACTCATGGGGACTTTGCATTGACTTCCATTCCCTTACCACTTACTTAACTCACTTCACATTTTAGTTCAAAATCAAACCCCTGACCCACCAACAGTATTTCCCCCGATGGGGCTTTTGTCCCCATAAGGAACAATGGGTCCTCCCAAGGTTGTGTGTACTTGGAAAATCAAAAAAAAATTGTCCTCATGTGGTAACAAAAACATGTTAACACACACACACACACACACACACACACACACACACACACACACA
>NW_013952736.1:435206-436780 GCF_001266775.1 Austrofundulus limnaeus
TCGTTTTTGCGCATTTTATACACTTTCTGAACATATGACAACAGCTTCCGCCCCATCTCGTCAGTAACTGACGTGAGGGGGGTACCCCGCGCGTCAAAATCGGACGTACAGGGAACCTTGCAAAACGTCAATATGTGACGAGTTGGGAGTGAGAATGGGTTGGAACAAACCATGCTGATCGTCACTGTTAAGCTTGTTTATCCATCATGTGGAGGCACTGCTCATAAGGCTGAGTTTACTGTACATGTAACTCCTCAGACTGAAGGAGTCTCTTGGAGAGAGATAAAATGATTTTTGTCAACAAAGAAAACCTCATCCAAAGAGAGTATTTAACTTTTCTTTTTCTTTAGAGTTTTTTACCTGGATTATTGAGATGCATCAAGTACAGGGAAGCAAGTAAAACAAGTGACCATTGAGGACTAGGATTAGACACCTCTGCTCTAATTAATCAGAGCTAATTCTTATTTTTCATTATCACAATGTCCCAGAACTGAATTTGGCAGATGTACTTTGTACAAAAGGCGGATTTTTAAAGTTCTCAGAAACATTTATCTTTCTCCGAATGAAATCCTAGTTTGTTTGCTCAACAAATCCTATAAACCAGCAGAGCTATTAGCCCTAAAGTAGGTACTGTATCACACAATCACCAAAGCATTGGAATTTTTGTTGACACACTGGTTATTTCACAACATCCTCTTGTCTAAGATTGACGCAAAATGGCACAGAGGATTTGTAGGATTATATCACACCCTGACCGCATCAGTTTGACAGGCAATTTAGGAAATGAAAAAGACCAATTTTGTCATTTTTCATTTGTTAATGGAACCAGATTTAACCCGAATGAATTCAATGTTTATTGAATGTATCAGCTTACCATTATGTCCCAACAAAAGTCCCAGAGAAATAAACTGTTCCCACTTTCAATCACACTCAAAACCAGGATCCTGTAATGTGAAGCAGGATTAGTGGCTCAGCAGGGTAACTTTAGGTTCAAGTCCAAGTTATGATCAGAAGCATAAAACTGAATTCTTACTGCAGTGTACCATCATGGTAAATAGGTTGAAGTTATGTCAAGTCAACTTGGACCCCAAGGCACTTTACATTTAAGGCATTCACCCATTCACACACTGATGGCAGTAAGCCACAGCCACAGCTGCCCTGGGCACACTGACAGAGGTGGGGCTGCCATGCACCGGCGCCACCGGACCCTCTGACCACCATCAATAGGCAAGGCAGGTGAAGTCAAGGCCGGATTAACCATATGGGCAATTGGGCAACTGCCCAGGGGCCCACGGTCTCCAAAGGGCCCTGGGCATGGCCGGATTAACCATATGGGCAATTGGGCAACTGCCCAGGGGCCCGCGGTCTCTAAAGGGCCCTGGGCAGTGAAGGCACGGACATAACGGATGCGGGATATGCGTGAGACATGTCTCCCTGAGTCCCCACACTTCCTGCATCTGTGCTCTATGTCCCCCGCACTTTTCTCAGCCGTTACAGCTGTTTTATCCATTATTAACATCTGGTAATGCGTTTTCCTAAGCTGACTTGGAACGCACCATAGGCGTGCGCAAGGT
>NW_013952736.1:439520-440714 GCF_001266775.1 Austrofundulus limnaeus
CTCTCTCTCTCTCTCTCTCTCTCTCTCTCTCTGTGTGTGTGTGTGTGTGTGTGTACTTGTTTCTGCTACAGAGTGAGAACCTTGTTAGGGTTTTAAGCAACTAAGTGAGGTCGTTTTTAGGAAGTGAGGCCATTGTCCTGGTCCTCACTGTTTTGCAGCTCTACTGTGCTTTACCAGTTAGAGGTATGGTGTGAATTAAGTTTTGGTTCAGGTTAGGGTTAGGTATAGACCTGTGGGGGTGTGGGGGATACATTTGTGCTACATAGTGGGAAACATTTACCAGAAAAAGGCAGCCTTCTGGGTACCAAAAATGCATTGTGGGGACCAATGCCCAGTCCCCACGGATACAGAGACTAATTTTGCGTGTGTGTGTGTGTGTGTGTGTGGGGGGGGGTTGGGTTTAGGACCAAGGTGTGAATGGAGTTTAGGTTAGTTTTAGGGTAGGTAGGTTCCTGTGAGGTTAAATTTAGGGTAAATGGTCAGGGTTACACTATAAAATAACTAAAACGTGAATGAAAGTCTATCCATGGTCCCCACAAGGTTGTAATAATGCACACCACTTGGTGAGGACACACTGTTTCTTATGGGGACAAAAGAGGGCGGCTGTGGCAGAGTGGTTAGGGGAGTCGTCCTGGACACTTCACCCCTAATGCCTCTGATGTGTGTCCCATCAGTGTATGAATGTGACTGGCACTGATTGGTCTCCATAGATTGATTGTACATGTTAGCTTTGTAGAGACCTAATAGAGTGCTGTGTGAATGGGTAAATGAGGGCACAGATTGTAGTGTAAAGCACTTTGAGTATCCTGGATGGATAGAAAAGTGCTATATAAATAAATTTACCATTTACCAAAAGCCCAGGCCCCATTGGGAGAAATATCTTTGGTGAGTCAGGAGTTCAGGTTAGGACTAAGATAGGTACCTGTGAGGTTAGATTTAGAATAAGAGGTCAGGATTAGGCTATAGAAATGAGAGGTTGTGTGACAACATTTTAACACTGCTTTTCAAAAAAGGATTATCTGTGTTAAATGGGTTTAAAAACATGAACAACTTCCTGTGAGGAGAAAATAAATAGGTTTGTTGATCCCAAATGACACCTTTAATCCTTACTTTTTGTGTTTAAGTGAGAGACCAGTCAAAACCTGACTACTCTGTATTCTTTTTTTCATTCAGTACTGGGCTGTTCTTCAGTAC
>NW_013952736.1:440749-448427 GCF_001266775.1 Austrofundulus limnaeus
CACACACACACACACACACAGGGGTTCGTCCCTCACTTTGGGAACTTCTGCTTTAAGTAGAGGGGCATGTGCTGGTTACCAAGGGTTAAGTTAATTGGTATAAATCAGAGGTGTCAGTCTTTTCACTGAGGGCCACATGAGCATTATGATGGCCCTCATAGGGGTCATTTGTAATAAATGTTTGTAATGTTTCATGTTTAACTTTGACTAAGCACACAAAATATCATGTTCCTTGTCTCATTCCTACACTATATTGCCAAAAGTATTTGCTCACCCATCCAAATGACTGTGCATCAGTGCACAAAGCAAGGTCCTTGCCAGAGTCTGGTGTGGATGAACTTGACTGGCCTGCACAGAGTCCTGACCTAAACCCAATAGAATACCTTTGGGATGAATTAGAGTGGAGACTGAGATCCAGGCCTTCTGTCCAACATCAGTATGTGACCTCACTGTGCTTCTAGAAGAATGGTCAAAAATACATATAAACACTCCTAAACCTTGTGGACAGACTTCAGAAGAGCTGAAGCTGTTCTAGCTGCAAAGGGTGGACCAACGTCATATTGAACCCTATGGATTAGGAATGGGATGTACCTTAAGATCGCATGTGAGTCAAGGCAAGTGAGACAATACTTTTGGCAATATAGTGTATATCAGAGCACTGCTAAGAAAAAACAAAAATGGAGCTCTAAGTGGTATTTCCTGCATATAAAGAGCATTTTAACACATTCCACTACAAACACTGAAAAGTATTGTGACTGACTAAACGTGAAATAAGTAATATAGGAATACTATTAAATGTGAAGGGAATTTTACTCGAGTTGTGGTGAGTAGCTGCCGCCTTGAATTCCGAACGCTCCCACTTTCCAACAGGAAATTCCCATTGAAGGGGCTTTCCAGATTGAATTTACAACCAGTACAACTGTACGACAGCAAAAGTAGCCAGAGATTTTACACTGTGAATTTTTCTGCCTGCTTTTGAACTATGTACACTGGATTATGTCATTTTGCAGGTAAAATAATATACATGCAGAGATGTATTGTAGTTTGTCCAGTGCTGGCTGTAAAGCAGTATACGCTTATTTTTAAGTCATTATTACACTTTTGAAGCTGTCTGGTCTTTAGTTTGCCATGTGGTGTAAACACTCTGAATAGCAGAAACATAACTATTAATTCAGGAAACTGACAGTGATGACTGATATACTGATTATGTTGACGACTTCCCTCTGGGTTTATCTGTATGATGGACCTCCATCAGTAAGGCTTAAATGGATAAAAGAAGATGATAACGGTAAATCCCTCAATAATCAAGTAATTGTAATTCACCCCACAGTGGGATTTAATTTAAGTGCTTCTGAGACTGCAGGTCCCTTGACATTATAAAAATGATAGCTTCAAATTATTTCAATTCAGAGATTGTTCGTCCCCTAGCAAATGATAAAACACACAAAGCACCGACTAAAGGGAGAGGTAGTAAGGAAATTCTCCACTCATTCAGAAGCAGAGTCCTGTCAATCCAGATCTTCTGGGCTAAGTGAGAGCAAACATTTTTTATACAGCTTAGGTAGTACTTCTGTGGGTTGAAAGATAGACACTATTAAATCAATTCCATTCTGTGATTATTTCTTCCTTTATTACTGTTCTATGGACACTTGTCTTTTCTTTATAGGGATTTTCCTCTAAAGTGTGTTCTTTGGTTGTTGTAGCTTTAAGACACTGATGAGTTAAATGCTTGTATTTTAAATGCCTAAATTAATTGAGGGTACTGAATGTATGTAGCTCTATCATTGTACGAAATACCAGAATTAAAATTGTTGCAAGTAGCGACTAATCTCATTTTGTCTTTAAAGTACTTCCATACTGCAGACGTATTGGCACTGTTTATCACAGCATTTTACAGCAATAATACTACAACAAATTTCCTTTATTCTGTCATGGCTAATGAAAACCATGCAGCATGTCAATGAAACACTGGTCAGTTTCTTAAATACCACTCAATGAATTATTTTTTTTTTGTCATGACTGGCATACAGGACTGCCAGTAGTTCAGCCCATGGAGGTGCTGTTGCACTCGGTTTTGTAGTCACGCAGTGTGGTAATGTTTTGTGGTGCCACAATGCCTCAAACATCCTCCCTCTTTCTCTCCAGTCAGCGTAGGGGACTTGTAAACACACGAACAAGCACTACATGAGGCATTTTGGTGAATGTCTTACCTGTTCCGGTCCTGATTTGCTGGCAGCGCTAATAGCCTCACCTGTGGTGGATCAGGCTCATCAACTCACTGGCTTCATAAGGCTGCACGGAGGATCAGGTCTTTGCTGATGCATCGCTCTTCCTTGGAGAAAACCTCCCATGATCTCTGTGATCCACCTGTCTAATGTCTTCCTGAAGAAACATTACCTGAAGAGCCTCCCACCTGTTCTCCACCTGTGCGCTGCCTGTCTGCCTCCACCGATTTTGGAACCAAACTCACCTGAAGTCCTGCATCTCCTCCTCAATGCCGAACTCTCTGCACCAACCTGTAATGGTGCGTTCACACCAAACGCTATTTCAGCATCAGGAGCCTCAGGTTTACATACAAAGTCTATGGTGGATGCGCTTCAAGCAACGTCGGAAAATGCTGCGGCGCCTCAAGCGCGATTAGAGCAGCGCGATTTGAAGGATTTGAACGATCTGAGCGTTCGAAGCACTGAGGCGCAAATCACTGAAGTTAGAAAATCTGAACTTTTGCAGCTCGACGCGCTGCGTCAACCAATCAGAGAGACTCCACTGTGTGACGTAGAGACATATTTCCCGACGGGACAGTTTACTGAATGATGTCCACTAACCTGAAACAGATGGAGAGGAGCTCTTTAGCTGAAATCGAGTGCCTGCCTGTGTACTGATCCGCTCCAATGCGTAGCAACGACTCATCAGAATGGAAAAATAGTCCTGAAAGCGAGCTGTGAGCCTCTACTCTGAATTATCTGGTGAATTAATTATGAATTTATCTGATGAACGTGACACGCTCTTGCTCTCTGTAAATAAAGCAAAGCCACTTCCTCGTCCGACATTAAACAGAGCCCGACAGAGGAGGGAGGGGCGGGGCGGCTGTCGCCGTGCAGCGCTTCAASAGCTGTCCTGCGTCTGACCTCAAAGTGCACAAGCTTCAAACTTCAGCGTTGGCTGCGATTTTGAAGCTGAAAATCGCGTTCGGTGTGAACGCAGCATTAGAGAGATTATTTCTGTTTTTGAACTTCACAATTTATGGAAAGATCTAAAAGGATCCTCATATCCGAAACTCTTTTCTCCACAGAACCTGAACCGCACACACCACCTGTAAAAAAAGCACTTACCTTTTTTACAAAGTCTCCCGTCTCCGTCTGTTACCAGTGTTGCTCATTCTGACTTTGAATCTGTAAACCTGATATTATTACAGGACCTACATGATGTGGGAATAAAAAAAACTTGTCCCATAAAGCGCAGCCTAAGAAAATAAATCACTTCTATGGCACTTATTAATAACTCAGCAGTCATGAATGAGAAAAACCTTGTCCCTAGTGCCAAATAAATCATGTCTCCCTGCTAGTCTCTGACATCCAACAGAGAGGTGCTCAGTGCTGTGGCTGTAGCTTCTCGTGTCATTCCTCCATGGAACATAACCTGTCAATCACCAGTGGGCCAAAAGTGGGGGGTGGCCAGTGGGGTCAATGCCCTCCACCTCACCACTAAATTATTAGTGGCCCTTTTATCCTCTTGATTTATCTTGACCTGTATTTTTTTTCTTAGTGTGTTTGTGTATATTATTTGTATTTATTTGTTTTTTTATCAGTCTTTGACTAAACTGTAAAGCACTTTGGTCAAATTTTGTAGTTTTTAATGTGCTATATAAATAAATTTGACATTGACACTGATCTAGATGACTGATAATCTTCACCGATATTTTAAATACAAAATTGCAGTACAGTGGAACCGTGGGTAGAACTGTTGTCTCTCAGCAGGAAGGTTGCTGGCTCAAATCCCAGCTTGGTGCTTGGGGTTGTTTGTACAACCCCTGGCAAAAAGTATGGAATCACCAGTCTTGGATGAGCACCCATTCAGACATTTCATTCTGTAAAACAAACTCAGATCAAAAACATGATACAGTAATAAAGCCATTCCAAAGCGCAACTTGTTGGCTTTCAGGAACACTCAAATAAATGAAGAGAAAACATTGTGAAAGTCAGTGAATGTTACTTTTATTGACCAAGCACAGGGAAAAAAGATGGAATCACTCAATTCTGAGGAAAAAAAAAAACATGGAATCACTTAGGGCTGGGTGGTATGACCTCAAATTCATATCATGGTAAAGATTGAATCCCTTCATGGTAACGGTACATATTGCGGTAGAAAACTATCATAAAAAGTAAAGATAATGTAATTTTTAGAGTTTTTTGGCAGAAAACTAATCTTAATCAAACCCAGCATTTTTGCTTTAATATCAGCCTGTCATACAATGAGCTTCTGCCTGCTGAACTTATCAGCTGCTGCGCGCTCATCTTCATCGTCAGAGCAGAAGCCGAGTTTACATTAGCAGGATGGATTCATGACTGAACGGACGTCCACGTCTTTTTTAATCATCTCTATGGTGAGTAACAATACATAAAAAACAGTTTTTTTTCTCCGACAACTTGGGTGTGAAATAACTGTTGTTATTAAAGCTTCGCTCTGCGCGACGTGGAGGGAGGGAGGAAATGATCCTGACGTAACTTTTCTACAGCGGGAGCGGGATATTTTGAGGTTTTATTCTCTTTACGCATTTTAAAACGCTATAATTTGTTTTATTTTGAATTCCTCCTGCTCAGTTGTCTGCACTCACAGCCCTGTTCACACAGGTGTGATGACGTAATGACGATAGGACGGTAGAGTAAAATTTTTTACCGTAGGCCAACTTCACATCGTTTCTACTGTCTACCGCATATACCGCCCTAGAATCACTCAGTTCTGAGGAAAAAAGTATGGAATCACTCAAATTGGATGTAGAAAATAAGGACACACCCAGTCAATTTCCTTACCCTAAATGGACACCTGCCTCAGATTTGAGCTGCTCGTTAGTCTGCAGTTAAAAGCACCTGCAGTCATGACACCTTGGAGGGCTGCTGGATGAAGTGGTGTGGCAAGAACCGTGGCTCCAACAAGAGAGATGTCTCTTGAAAACAAAGAGAGGATTGTGGAACTTCTTGAAGAAGGTAACTCTTCACACATGGTTGCTAAAGATGTGGGCTGTTCACAGTCAGCTGTATCCAAGGTATGGACCAAATACAAACAGCATGGAATGGTTGTTAAAGCCAAGCATACTGGTAGACCAAGAAAGACATCAAAGCGTCAAGACAAACAACTTAAGGCCATTTGTCTCGAAAACTGAAAAAGTACAACTAAACAGATGAAGCATAAATGGGAGGAAGCTGGAGCCAACGTATGTGACTCAATCGTAAGAAATCGCCTAAAGGAAATGGGATTTCATTATAGGAAAGCTAAACGAAAACCATCATTGACACCTAAACAAAAAAGAACAAGACTGCAATGGGCTAAGGAGAGGCAATCATGGACTGTGGATGGCTGGATGAAAGTTATCTTCAGTGATGAGTCAAGAATCTGCACTGGACAAGGTGATGATGCTGGAACTTTTGTTTGGTGCCGTTCCATTGAGATTTATGAAGAGGACTGCCTGAAGAAAACAACTTAATTTCCACAATCCTTGATGATATGGGGCTGCATGTCAGGCAAAGGCACTGGGGAGATGACTGTGGTTAATTCTTCTATCAATGCACAAGTTTACATTGACATTTTGGACAGTTTTCTTATCCCTTCAATTGAACAGATGTTTGGAGGTGATGAAATCATTTTCCAAGATGACAATGCATCATGCCATAGGGCAAAAACAGTGAAGGCGTTCCTTGGAGAAAGACACATTCAGTTGATGTCATGGCCTGCAAATAGTCCAGATCTCAATTGAAAACCTGTGGTGTAAATTGAAAAAAAAAAGGTCCACAAGAAGGCTCCGACCTGCAAAGCTGATCTGGTAACTGCTATCAAAGAGAGATGGCACCAAATTGATGAAGAATACTGTTTGTCACTCATCAAGTCCATGCCTCAGAGACTGCAAGCCATTATAAAAGCCAAAGGTGGTGCAACTAAATACTAGTGATGTATTTTGATTGGTCTTTTGTTTATCTGTTTTTCATGATTCCATACTTTTTTCCCCAGAATTGAGTGATTCCATTTTTTTTCGCTGTTCTTGGTCAATAAAAGTAACATTCACTGACTTCCACAATGTTTTCTCTTCATTTCTTTGAGTGTTCCTGAAAGCCAACAAGTTGCACTTTGGAATGACCTTATTATTGTATCATGTTTTTGATCTGAGTTTGTTTTACAGAATGAAATGTCTGAGTGCTAATCCAAGACTGGTGATTCCATACTTTTTGCCAGGGGTTGTATGTTCTTCCTGTGCATGAGTTGGTTTTCTTCAGGTACCACAATTTCCATTCACAGACCTGGTACACACTATACGTCTCAAAGAAATGCTTCTTTTGTAAATGTAGATGTTGCAAACAAACTTCTGAAAATAAGAATGAATTTTAAGTCTATGTAATGTCAACTCAGCAGGTGAAAGTGAGCCAGTCTGTCAGGAACTCCTGGGCCATGTTTTCTCCTCAGTCCATTACTGGTCTGACACGTGACTTGGGAGCTCTTTTGGATATTCCTCTTACTAAGCTCTATAATTTATGTTTTAGTCTGTGACAGAATGTGTAAAACTAAATATTTGTGGTCAAATAATATGCAGCAGATCATGTTGTTTTATCAACATCTTTGGTGTGATGCTGAGCTAAGCTTTGCACATAAATATAGCGTTTTAGTACACGATGGAAGTATATTTAGCTCCACGTCAAATGATGAAATTCCACCTGAATCTCTTTCGTCACCTGAAGCTCCCTGAAAAATGCAAAGTCACTGTGTGTTTCTGTGTTTGAGAGGCAGATGCTGATGAAATGCCTTTGGGCTCACAGTCACAGAGTGACTTGAATTTTATTTTCTTTATTTTTGACTTGAGTCTGACTGATGTGATAAAGCCGTGGAACATCAATGTGTGGCTGATGGTGTCATTACGTTTGCCACATCCTGTTCTAGCTGTTCCTGTTTTCTCTGGAACATTGGGCCTCATGTAAGAACATGTTCATATTCTTATCCTAAATTTCTCTTACCTTTGTTCGTACGAAGGGTTCGTACGAACTTGTCACGTCAGATTCAACAAACTCTTCTATCTTCAGGAAAAGTATGTAAATGAGCTGTGTAAAGATGATGAATTCCACCTGTTCGTATCCAGCTGTTCGTGCACGAGGCGAGGAGATTAGCATAATTACCACTCCAAAAACACCATAAGGCTATGTTTCCTGCCCCAGACATCAGGAAGTGTCCATTCATGAGAATGACAGCGAAAAGGAAAAGAAGAACTTTACGAGTTCGGAGATTGAAGTCCTGCTCTCCGAGATCGAGAAAAGAAAATCTGTCATTTTTAGCAGCGTCAGCTGTGGAATTAAAGGAGCTGCTAAAGCAGAGGAATGAAATGATGACTTCTGTTAATGTCTCCTGTGGGATGTATACAGACTCAGAAATAAAAATCGAAATCATATACATTCATTTATTCAGAGGAAGAGCAGACAAC
>NW_013952736.1:448704-450695 GCF_001266775.1 Austrofundulus limnaeus
CTGTTAATGTCTCCTGTGGGATGTATACAGACTCAGAAATAAAAATCGAAATCATATACATTCATTTATTCAGAAGACACAGCGCTGCACACCGTACGCATTTCTATGTAAAATATACGACAGGTCTGGACCACTCGTGAATTTTGTTCGTATCTGAAAAAAATCATAGAATACGAAAACATTGGTGAATGCCACAAATTCTCCTAAATCACTCGTACGCACAACTTAAGAACAAATCTGTGCGTACGAACGGTTCTTACATGAGGCCCATTGTTGTCACTAGATAGCAGAGCCTTGGGCTTGTAGTGGCTGCAGTTATCTAAGCCAGGGGTTCTTAAACTGTTTGGGTCTGGGGACCCCTTACAAGGGTGAAAAAATTTTAGGGACTCCCTCATAAACCCCATGCTGTTAATTCAAAAATAATTCACTGTATATTTTAACCCCTAAATGCCATGGTAATATTACTTTATGTTTGGTTTAGTATGTTTGTTTTACTAGAGCATAATTCCCCATATGCATTTTTAAAAAGAAAAAAGAAAAATTAACAATTTTTTGAAATTTTTTGTGGACCACCAAGACACAGCACTCCTGGGGGTCATGGGATCCCAATTTGAGAACACCTGATCTAAGCAGACTAAACAGGCTACTCGTCTGAAAAATGATCACATTAAAGTTCTAAATATGCAATCAGTATTGTAGAAGCTAAAGAAATAAGAGCCATGAATATGTTAGGTTTTTTTTAGTCGTTGCATGGCAACTGCAGTGTCATTATAGGTTTCTTCTTGGTTATTTTCCTAAAATTTCCCTAAATTTTAGATGTTATTAAACTTTCTTACAATGAGTTTAGTAGAACTGTAGCACTGGTCCCATGGAAAGATTGATTTTGTGTAAATATGTCTAAACTGAATGCTGAATCTACTTTTTATTGCTTATGATGACCTGGTTGACCATTGGGAAAATGCTGACCTTCTGGTGACTCTCAACCTCTGTAAAGTCTCCCTTTACAGACTTCTCAAGAAATTTTACGTTTAGAGCGCTAAGTGGCCAGACCAGATACGCTGTGATGCTATTTGGTTTGTAAAGAGCACGCTCAACATTTCAAATGTTATTAGATCACATTTTGAGCTGTGCAGGAAGTATGCAGCTGCATACATTGATGACATTCTAGTCTTTAGCTGGACATGGGCAAACGATGGGAAGCTCCTTGCTTGTGGGTTTCACTGCACCAAGAATGTCAGACTTAACACCAAACAATCCACATCCCCAAGCCTGATGGCTCCTCACTCAGGTGGGAAAAGGGGGCACCATCATGCCAGAAAACACAGAAAAGCTCAAATCATTCTCGGGGCTTAGTTTGCTGGTTTCGTCATCACCTAATCCCCAACTTTTCATTGAGAGCTGCTTTAATAAATGAATTGATTCACAAATCTAGTACGACAACAATTTAAGTGTACTTAAAAACTATACACTATCCATTTTTTGTGGTATATCAATATAAGTACTTCTGATGTCCCTGAATATTCCATGTGTGAAAATACAGAACATAAAAAAACTGGACTGTTGTACAAATCCAATTCATTTCTGATTTTGTTTCTGTTCTCTGGACATCACATAATCAGTAAAATTATGTGTAAAAAACAAGCAGCAATACTTCTGTTGGCAAAGCCTTAGCTCATATATTGGCATAGTTTTCAAACTGTACAGCAAACAAAAAATTATGTAAGGGATTCTAGTTTTCAATTTTTTTATTTTAGTTGAGATCCCTCCCCTTTGCTCTTTGCTGCTCTACAGCCCTGCCTCAGCTTCCCTCCTGCACCAGTAAGACAACTCTCTTGTCTTTTATTGGCTGTTTCTGACTGGGAGCTGTGTATTTTTGCAAATGGTTGTTGGAGGAGCTACAGGAACCTTGTTGTTTCGCAGATTATTTGTCTTATATCCATCTATCAGGACATAATGACAGTTTTAACAAATATGTAATATATATGTAATAT
>NW_013952736.1:450737-455261 GCF_001266775.1 Austrofundulus limnaeus
TATATATATATATTAATTACCAACTGCAGCTTTAAGATGGAATGTTTTTACCTGTTTGAAAGTCTTCGTAAATTAGGAAAAAAGACAAAAGTCTGTTAAATAAATGCTAGTCTCAATAAAAACATGATTAGCTGCCTTTTCAAAGTATTGGAATTAGGGCTGCGCGATATATGTGGTAGACAGTAGAAATTTACCGTCTACCGTCCTGTCGTCATTACGTCATTGCACCTGTGTCAACAGGGCTGCGGGTGCAGAGACAACTGAGCAGGAAGAGTTTGAAATATAATGAAGAAATTTTAGTGTTCTAAAACACCTGTAGAGAGAAAAAAAATCCTCCCACTGTAGCAAAGTTACGTAAGGATCCCCCCCCCCCGCGCAGCTCATCCGCAGAGCGAAGCCTTAACAGCTGTAGTTTTTTCCATGGGCGTAACCGCCATATGCACCAGGTGGGACATGTCCCCCCACTTCCAATATCTGTGCCCTCTGTCCCCCACAATTTTTTCAGCCGAAGCAGAAAAAAAGACCTTTAAGAAATGTGTCCCCCCACTTTTAAGATGGTGATTACGCCCTTTTTTCACACCCAAGTTGTCAGAGAAAAAAAATGTTTTTTATGTATTGTTGCATACAGAGATGATGAAAAAGACGTGGACGTTCATTCAGTCATAAATCCTTCTTGCTAATGTAACGTCAGCTCTGCTCTGACGATGAAGATGACAGCGCAGCAGAGCAGCAGCTGATAAGTTCAGCAGGTAGAAGCTCACTGCATGGCAGGCCAATATTACATTTATTTGGCTTCACCTTACTTACATTCTAGTTATCTGAAATTGTTTTATGACTAGGACTAAGTGCACACTTAAGCCCCTTAAGGTCCTGTCACACTATAATATTCTAGGCAACACTGAATTTTGTTTGTCTAGATGACTAATTTTACTCGAAGTACTGGTTATAACATCAACTTTATTTTGATATTGTTGAAAGTTTGAGAAATGTTTTTGTTTGTTGTTGAAATCGTTTTGCAATATATATAAAACTTTCTTTTGTACTTCTGTTATGTTCATTTGCACTACAGCAAACTACTTTGCTTTTTATGATAATTTTCTACTGCACTATATACCGTTACCATGATATGAATTTGAGGTCATACCGCCCAGCCTTAATTGGAATAGATATGTTATAGTCCGGGCGACACAGTGGCTCAGTTGGTAGAGCTGATGCCTCTCAGCAAGAAGGTCACTGGCTCAAATCCCGGTCCGGGGACCTTTCTGGGTAGAGTTTGCATGTTCTCTCCGTGCATGCGTGGGTTCTCTTCGGGTACTCCGGCTTCCTCCCACAGACCAAAAACATGACTGTTAGATTAATTGATAACTCTGAAATTGTCCCTAGGTGTGAGTGAGAGAGTGAATGGTTGTTTGTCTCGTTTGTCTCTATGTGTGGCCCTGTGATGGACTTGTGACCTGTCCAGGGTGTACCCCGCCCCTCACACTGTGACTGCTGGATATGAGCACCAGTGACCCACGCAACCCTGAAAAGGAAGAAGCGTGTACAGAAAATGGATGGATGGATGGATGTTATAGTCCCTCGGGGACTCCTGTGGGGGGGTACTCCGGGAGTTTGGGGTACCAGGCCCATTGATACGGGCTGTTACGTCTCTGTATGACCGGTGCCAGAGCTTGGTCCACATTGGCGGTAGTAAGTCGGACTCATTTCCAGTGAGAGTTGGACTCCGCCAAGGCTGCCCTTTGTCACCGATTCTGTACATAACTTTTATGGACAGAATTTCTAGGCACAGCCAAGGTGTTGAGATGATCCTTTTTGGTAACCTTAGGATCACATCTCTGCTTTTTGCGGATGATGTTGTCCTATTGGCTTCATCAGATCATGATCTCCAGCTCTCAKTGGAGCAGTTCGCAGCCGAGTGTGAAGCGGCCGGGATGAGGATCAGTGCCTCCAAATCCAAGACCATGGTTTTGAGCTGGAAAATGGTAGGTTGCCTTCTCTGGGTTGGGGAGGAGGTCCTGCCCCAATTGGAGGAGTTTAAGTATCTCAGGGTCTTGTTCACGAATGAGGGAAGAATGAAGCGGGAGATCGACAGGCAGATTGGTGCTGCATCTGCAGTGATGCGGGCGCTGTACCGGTCTGTCATGGTGAGGCAGGAGCTGAGTCAGAAGGCAAAGCTCTGGATTTACCAGTCAGTCTACGTTCCTACCCTCATCTATGGTCACAAGTTTTGGGTAGTGACCGAAAGAACAAGATCGCGGATACAAGCGGCCAAAATCAGTTTCCTTCGCAGGGTGTCTGGCCTCTCCCTTAGGTGAGAAGCTCAGTCATCCGGGAGGGACTCAGAGTAGAGCCGCTGCTCCTCCACATCGAGACGAGCCAGGTGGCTTGGGCATTTGTTTAGGATGCCCCCTGGATGTCTCCCTGGTGAGGTGTTCTGGGCATGTCCTACTGGGAGGAGACCCAGAGGAAGACCCAGGACACACTGAAGAGACTATGTTTCTTGGTTGGGAACGCCTTGGGATTCCCCCAGATGAGCTGGCCCAAAGTCTGGGTCTCTCTGCTTAGGCTGCTGCCCCCGCAATCCAACCCCGGATAAGCGGAAGAAAACAGATGGACGGACAGATGTTATAAAAGCAAAGGAAGTTGTAGACATGGTGCAACAGATTGCAAAGTGTGCACTCCCCACCACCTTCTTTGAAATTACTAATAGATTCTGGTTAGAGGACCTGAGGGCCTGCGTGAAAGTAAATGGCTCTAACAATTTAGCAATATAAGGAGCTTGACTGGGCAGGGGCTTGAAAGCAAACACCATGAAATTACCGGAGGGAGCTAATAGGACAGCTGCATTATTGTAAAGAATACAGTTAGTGAGCCAACAATGGCAGTCTAATTTCCTTTAGTTGGATCGCTCATGGGTGTGTTACGATGTAGTTTGTTTTATGCTCCACGAGTGTCTTTTTACTTTAACATGTTTCACTCTAAACAAGCAAGTTTATGGGATTTGTCCCATGAAGGAAAAAATACAAAGGGGAGCAGTTTTCCGGCAGCAATTCAAACAGAAAAACAACATAGGAGAAAAAAGTGATCTAATGTAATAAGCTTTGCACATCTAGACTAGAGGGTGCCATTCTTCTTTGCAAATCCTGTCAAGCTCAGTCTGGTTATACTGTATAGAGACTGTTGGTGATATGATCAGGTCCAAGTAATTGCTTGCTGTTTCCAATCTGGTACATTCATAGTTATCCACAAACCACTCTTGTGTTGTCTTTGCTGTGTGTGCTTTGGCTTATTGGCATGTTGGAAGGTCGACTCTGAGATCCTGATCACTGTAGAATAGGTTTTATTGAAGATATCTCTACTTGTTTGTTTTATGTTTTACTTTTCCTTAAGCACTTGGAAAATTCAATATCTAAAGTTATTGAATTAATAAACTCTTTTCAAAAGTTTCTGACTACTCTATAAATTGGTTAAAATCTACAAATCTTCAAATTAACTGTGTTTTTAACAATTCTGTAAACACACAACTACAGTTAGGAAATATTAAATATCTGGGTATTAATATTTCTTCTAGATTTGAAGGTTTAATAAAATTAAACCACATTCCTCTTTTAAAGAAAATTGAAGAAGATCTTATTAGGTGGAGTTCTCTGCCCATATCCATCATGGGAAGAGTTGCCTCTATTAAAATGATGGTTCTACCGAGAATAAATTATATATTCTCAATGATACCAAATAAACCTTCAKCTGACTGGTTTAAATCATTGGACTCCATTTCTAAATTCCTGTGGAAAAACAAAACTCCTCGTATTAGCCTAAAATCATTACAGAAAACTAAAGATACCGGAGGGCTAGAACTTCCAAACTTTCATCACTACTTTCTGGCTAATAGGCTACAATACATTTCAAAGTGGTTAAAACCTAATCAACTAGATGAGACTTGGCTGGACATAGAACGAACTTTATGCGATAATATTAGGATTTCGGATCTTCCATTTATAAGCTCAAACATAAAACGACATGCTTGCTTTAAAAGCATTAATATCAGCTCATCTCTGGCAGCATGGTGGGAATTTCTGAAAATGACAACGTCTTCACTACTCCCATGTAGACAAACACCCATCTAGAACAATCCTGACATCCTAAAACAAAACAATATGTTAAACTTTCCAGGTTGGAGACGTAAAGGAGTTGAACATCTGGAACATAAATTTGAAGGTGTAGACTTTATTCCATTTAATAAATTAATAATACAATATGGCATAGACAGGAAATACTTCTTAGAATATCAACAAATTAAATCTATAATTAAATGTAAATTTAAGCTTGATAAAACATTATTAGAGACACCAGCAAGTATATTGGAATTTCTTAATCTTAAATCACCCAAATTGCTATCTAAAATCTACAATAAACTATCTAGAATAGATGACTCAATATCAATACCTTTCGCTAAACGGGAAATGAACTTATCAGTCAACTTTGATCAAAAGACCTGGTCTAAAACATGCTTGGAAACATTTAAAA
>NW_013952736.1:456207-459892 GCF_001266775.1 Austrofundulus limnaeus
AGACACTTAGGGTTTTGGGTTAGAGTAGTGGTGGAGGGGAAACTYGCACCACGCCYGCCTCTGCCTCTTCTTCTTTCCCTTTTTAATTACTCTATAGAACAACACGCACCAACAGTACATCTGGGGGTGGGGGTGTGTGTCAGGGTCTTTATTCCCATTCCGTTCCCCGACTCCCATTTGGAGAGGGTGTCCTGAAAAGGGGCGGGCCACCGGGTGCGGTCCTGGGCTGTGGGTGGGCTCGGGGCTTGGACGGTTGCCGGGGGCGGGGTTGGCTCTCCATCCTCCCTGGTGCTGCTTGGTCTCCTGAGGTGTGGCTCTTGGTTCCTGGGGGTGGACGGCTGGGGAGGTGCACTTGGTTGTTGGCGGTGTGGTGGGGTGGTCATGGGTGTGGCTTCTCTGCGGCGGGGGGCTGGCCGGGCGTCCTGGTGCAGCCCAGGCCAGGCCTTGGCTATCTGCTCCTCTCCACCTCAGAATGATTGGGTGTACCTCCTGGGTTCGGGTATGTGCTGCCTCCAATAGGGGGTGGGTGCATGTCCTGGACCTGGGGGTATAGAGTGTGTATCGGGGGTATGAGTGGAATGTGGCGTCCTTGTATGTCTTTGATTGAGTGGGGGTGAGGATGAGGGTGGGATGGTGCGATTGTGCATGTGTATGTTTGGGTATTTGTCAGGCTGCGGTCTGGGCTGCCCCTACTGCTGGTTTATCTGGGGGCCAGCTGCTGCTCGGCCCCCCGGTGCGGTGTGCAGCTGACTGCTGGTGTGCTGGGGTGCCGGTGGTGCACATGAGTTTGTCGCTGCTGGCCCCGGGGGCTGCGTGTGTGGTCGCTGGGGGGACTCTGCCAGTCCTCCACTATGGTCTGATCTGGGGAGTGGGTGGGCGGATCTTCCCGTGCGGGTGCCCCTTGGGGCTCTGCGCTCGGGATCCCTCTTGGGTCCTTGGGCTCTGGTCTTCCCTATGTCTGCCTCGTGTCTTGGGGGTTGGCTCTTCGGTCCTCCACAGTCACTATTAAATCAATTCAATTCAAAAATACTTTATTGATCCCAGAGGGAAATTAGGTCAAATATTCCATTGGAGAAATCTTGTATATACACGCATGTTCACAACCGCTCACAAACAGGTGTTCTGATCCAGGGGGTTCTGACTTGTCACTGAGTGTGTATAAATGTCTGTGTGTATATACTGACAATATTTATGAATGTAGGCATGTATGTATGTATATCTTTATATATGTATGGGTATGTGTATTTATTTATATATGCCCTCTATGTATTTATCCATTTATTTTTCAGGTGAGCAGACAGATGTTGGGTGTGTGGTCCTGTGTTTTGTTGGTGTATATTTAATAAACTTCTAATTGCTATTTCAATCTTTCTATCTTTCTAATTACTTCTCTCTCTGTTTTTTCTCTCTCTCTATTTTCTCTTCACTTAAAAAAAGGTCACTGATGATGAAGAAATAAATAAACTAAATAAACTAATATTTGGTTTCGTTTTCTACTGAAGTGACACAAAAAATAGTAAAAAAAAGATTAAAAAGAAATTAAAGAAAAGATATCTCTACTTCCCTTCACTCATTTTCCCGCTGACTTTCACCAGACCCCAAGTCTCCAGCCAGTCTTCCATTACGTCCAGATCAGTGAAAGCATACAGTATAGGTTGTTTTTCAAAACGTACATGGTCATTTAAAAGCCACAAGACAACATTTGTTCCAGAAACAAAAGGGAATGTGAAATATATGAATACCCCAGCAAGTAACTGTTGAGCAGACCTATCTTTTAGGCTTAGTCCCGAACATGGTCTCCATCTTGAAACCATCTTGTCCCTGGCCACTGTCTCTGGTGCTGAACACAGTCTGTGTTCAGCACCAGAGACAGTACATTGAACACATCAAATAACAGGCAGTTCCCAGTTTCTGTTGCATACATGTCAAGTTGTACAGATTGTCAGTAAATTACATGGCCTTTCCCCCATTTTGCGGGTTTACTGATGTGTAGAGAAATCTCATGGATTTTTCCAAAAACTCAGCTTCAAATTTATTTTATGTCTCAGAGCTGGTAGGAAGTAAAAACAACAACAACAACAACAATGAATGCAATTAAATAATCATCTCCCAGCCTGCCCTGCTACTAGAAATAAGTTCCTACCTCTTTTCATTTCCCTGCACCGATGGCAGCCACTTTCCCAGCGGCAACCAGTTCACTTAATTTTGTCTCTAAACTTTACAGGTTTGCTTCAACCTTGTACCTTGGTTTTGGCTTTGATATGCATCTTTGGTTAAGAGGCCATGGATGAATGGATGGATGTATAGATGGATGGATGAACAGATGGATGGAAACCTTGTTTAGTCCTATTAAAATACCACAGGCGTGCTCCAATCAAGGGGTACAAACATCTCAGCTGGGAAAAAATGATGGCACCTGAGATAAATTTTAAGTATTGTGGGGGGAAATGCATAAATCCCTATGTAATGTAAATGTGATATTTAGGGTTTTTATCCTTAATTGAGTCAATAAATTCTTTGATGTTAAAGGGTACTGAGACTAGATTTATGAGTGAAAATCTGAATTTAAACAGACTGCAACAAATAAAATTGAAAAAGGTGAAATTTGACTGAATATTTTTGAACTACTGTACTTTTTGGCTTTAGCTTGAAAATATACAATACAACACAATACAATACAATCTGGATTTTCAGGGATCCAAACAAAACTATTTTGACTAGTTTGGGTCGGCATCAGAAAAGCATGACTACTTTTGTTGAGGACCTTAACATGTTTTATTTATCCTCCAACAGTGTTTCTTTTGTGCTTTTAAAGTGAAAAACAAAAGACACATAATAACGAGAGGGTCATGGGGTCTACTTTGCGATTTAAATATGTGACGTGTGCAAGCTTGTGTAATGTGTGTTTGAGAGAGAGATTGGAGGTCCAGTGTTAAGGACAGACATGCTAACTAGGCCAGCAGCTGCTCCTCTGCCAATTCATCTCCACTCAGCTTTGAAGTCCCCTTTTTTCATCCTCAATTATGTCCAAACAGAAAGTCTGGTGACCATCACGCGCTTTAATCAAACACAAGCACACCTGTTTAAAAATCTCTTTGTAAAACAAGAGACCATGAACAACACATTCAGGTGTGGACACGGAGTGCGTTAATCTGCAATGCATTCATTTTAATGCCACATGCACGTTCTTTGTGTGTGTTTCCTTTGATGGTCGACAGAGAACTTGGTACATTTTAAAGTGACAAACCATTTCTGTTTGACCTTCACATTTTTTCCCTTATCAAGACCGACACACTATATTTTCTTCTTCCTACACTTCACAACCTGTTCTGTTTTTCATCTGTCTTCCTTTTTCTTCGTCCATCACTGTCCACAACATAGAGGTGAACTGAAGCAAAGCAGTGTGTGTGTGTGTGTAAATGTGTGTTTCTCTGACAGTTGGACCACTGGGACACAAACAGACGAGTAAGCAGGTCAGGACTAGATCAAGGACAGCCTTGGTGAACGAGAGATAAATGGAGTAAAAGGTGGAGTATCTCAGGTTCACCCACACATTAGACTTTAATTATAATATTCATTACCTCCACACACACACACACACACACACACACACACACACACACACACACAACACACACACACACACACACACATTTGTTTCTGTATTAATCAAGGCCTGTCAAAT
>NW_013952736.1:459946-462468 GCF_001266775.1 Austrofundulus limnaeus
ACACACACACACACACACACACACACACACACACACACACACACACAACACACACACACACACACAGATTGGTTTCTTTGTGTTTTGAGGGGTTGATAGAAGACCAAAGGAAGTGGTCATCCTACCTCCTTTAGCTGATGTGCCTCGTGTTTATTTACAGTACAGTACAGAAAAATCATCTCCAATTTCTTTGTTAAAGTGGCAGAAAATTGTCTGATTTCGCATCAGGATGTTATGATTGTTGTCTGTGTTAATGCTTTATTTTAGTTTTCTGTCTTGCCATCTGTTTTCTTCCCCGTCTGCCTTTGCTCCAGCCCTGCCCACTCTCACCTGCTCCTCATGTTTCTCTCCCAGGTGTTTCCTGTTTGTGCTCGTTAGTCTCACCTTTATATTCTGTCTTGTCTTCACTTCCCTGTCTGATCATTTTGCTGTGTCATCCAGCCTGTTGGTTGTCCCTGTCCTCGAGTTCTTGTCACACCAAGTTTTGTAAATCTTTTGAGCTGCCTTGTCAGCAATTTTCTTTATTAAAGCCTTTGTTTTGGATGCTGCCTGCAGCCTGGGTTCTTTCCTGCCTGCCAATTCATAACACAGGAAAAAAATGTAAAATTGTTTTCATGTCATGGTTTCACATAATAGTGCTGCAGCTTCTCATTTACCTATCAGTACACCATGCACTAATTCTTGTGTCATTAGCTACAGCTCAATTAAACTATTAAAATGTTCTGTTCCCAAATTAGCATTTATGACAGAGATAGAAGCTATGTTCGGAAGATTCCATATTTTTGAAGTCAAAACACAACAGCTTAAATTTGGGGATGCACAGAAATGAAAATATCAGCCAATATTGATATCCGATATAGTTATTGCTGTTCTGGCCAATAACCGATATTTACCAATATTACACAAATGCACAAATTATTTAGATATACTCAAAAACACACGTGTCTTTTTGTAATATCGTAAAATACAGCCAGACCTCTGACATGGCTCTCTACTTCAGTTATTCCTGGCTGTGCAGCATCAGTATCACTATCATGATCAAACAATTACCACTCGACCAACCATTTCCCCTGCCAAAACAAAAACACAAAGCTAAAAAGTGGCAAAATCAATATCAGACATTAGTATCATCCCAGTCTTACTTATCAGACTGATACAATATTCTAAAAAATGACCTACATCAGCCGATGCCGATGTTAATGCCGATATACTGTATTGTGCATCCCTACTTAAATTACTCAAAAAAATGTGCACATAAAAACAAAAGATGGTAAATGGACTGTCCTTATATAGTGCATTTCAATCCAACCAGAATAGTTAAAGTGCTTTACACTACAATCTGTGCCCTCATTTACCCATTCACACAACAATTTATTACTGTATCTCTCTACAAAAATAATCTACATAAATCATTCCATGGAGTCCAATGCAAGACTTAAATCACACCCATACACTGATGGGACACACATCAAAGGCAGTGGTGGTTCAGTGTCTTGCCCAGAGACACTTTAACAAGTGACTGAATAGCAGGGAATCAAACCCCCAACTCTCTCAACTCAGCCACAAGAGAGACCAACTCTCCAACATGCCTAAAGGCTAACATCAGAACTGCTCTGCCAAGATGCTGTTGTGGTTTATGGTATGTCCAGTCATTGGAGATAAAAAAAGCTCTACTACAGACAGATGAAAGGTAATATCTGACAGAAATGTGGCTTACCAACTGCATGCCACACCCACCCAACTCTGCAGTTCTTTCGCTTATATAAGACTCTTTCACACTAGATGACAAACTTTCTACGATGTAAAAAAAATATCAGCCAGAATGTGGGTGGTCTGTATAGGGTTTTGTGCTGAGATCTTCCTGTGCCTATAAAGAACACACTGGGCCTGCCAATATGCATGTGAAGTACAGTAGGTTCACAATGTTTTTGCAAGTACAGAACTGCAGTAATGAGGTTGTGATAGTGTGGTGGCAATGGTGGCAGCATATCACATGGGGTCTGTGTACACCAGTGTGGCTTGGTTTTAGAGAATTTGAAGCAGGACTAGATAGGCTACAACTGTGACCTGAAAAACTTATGGAAACAACCTAGCACAGATGTTATACCCATGCCTACAGAATGGCAGATTGTAGCGGTCAAATACTATATATTAGATATCTCTTTATTATGATCCCCGCATGGGAAGCGTAAGCGGGAGTCATATTGTTTTCATACTGTTTTTTTCAGTGATTTTTGGTCAACCGTAGGACAAAAACGGCTGCACCAATCAACATGAAATTTGGCAGGACTGTAGATGAGACCGACCTGCACTGCACCAGCCAACGGTCTTACAATAGACCCCACATTTGAGGAGGGGGCTCATCCAAAGAGGGGGTGCCTGGACATGCAAAAATGTTTATAACTCAAACTTTTCAACATAGGAACTTCAGATTTATTTTGTTGTTTAGCTCTGATGAAGCTCTATCAGGCCCACCAATCAGTGCCACCCCGACCCCCAATTTATCTGAAAAAGTGGTGTCT
>NW_013952736.1:462624-473037 GCF_001266775.1 Austrofundulus limnaeus
GCTCAAAAACTATTAAACATAGAAGCTTCAGATTTTATTTGGTTGTTTAGCTCTGATGAGGGGCTATCCATCAGGTCAACCAATGGGCACCCACTCCAGAAAAAAGAACCCCCCACCCAAACCACTACAATTTTGGGATGCACCTATTAGCATGACATTTATTAGGAATAAAGACTTCTGAGTTCTGGTGCATTTGTGCATGTGGGGGTCATTATGTTACCGCTATGCAGTTTCTAGTTTATTTTTTTAAATTATTTTTGGTCAACGGTAGCACTAAAACGGCTGCACCGATCAACATGAAATTTGGCAGGACTGTAGATGAGTCTGACCTACACTGCGCCAGCTAATGGTTTTACGAACTGTAGATGAGTCTGACCTACACTGCGCCAGCTAATGGTTTTACGAACTGTAGATGAGTCTGACCTACACTGCGCCAGCNCTAATGGTTTTACGAACTGTAGATGAGTCTGACCTACACTGCGCCAGCTAATGGTTTTACGAACTGTAGATGAGTCTGACCTACACTGCGCCAGCCAACGGTTTTACGATAGACCTCATATTTGAGGAGTGGGCCCCATCCAAAGACAGGGTGTCTGGACATGCAAAAATGCTTATAACTCACAAACTGTTCAACATAGGAGCTTCAGATTTATTTTGTTGTTTAGCTCTGATGAAGCTCTATCCATCAGGCCCACCAATCAATGCCCCCACCCCCCGGACCCTCAGTTTTTCTGAAAAAGGGGTATCTGGACATACAAAAATGATTATAGCTCAAAAACTATTAAACACATGACCCTCTATGAACTTCAAGACACTAACAACCTGTTGTTTAGCTGATGGTCCTGTTTTGCATGTGACCAACTTGTTTGTCCACCATGTGGAGGCAGTGCTTATAAGGCTGAGTTCACCTGAAATTCATCAGACTTGAAGAAGTCTCTTGGAGGAGAGACAAAACGTTTCATTAAAGAACCCATTCAGAGTACCTACTTGTTTTGTCTTTTTGATTTGTTTGAAGTTGATTTTTTTAATAAGAGGGAGAAATAAAATTGCGTCTTCTTTCTGCACCCTTTTAATTCAATATTGATTTACTTTGTTTTCTGTTTTTGTTTGTTTTCCTAATGGTTCATTGTTGATTTTAGAGTAAAATTAATAAACTAAACAATTTTTTTATCTTACAACTAGACTTGAAAGAAATCTTTGTCAATTAGTTTTCTTTTTTTTCAGCTCTGATTTCTGCTGGCTGCTGTACTGGTTCCTGTCGAAGTGTAAAGCTTTGGGACAGGTGAGCAACTAACGTAGGCACACGTAATGGATATGATGAAAAAGGTAAAAAAAATGGTTAACTGTCAGTAAATAGTTCATCTGTTTCATTTAAAACACTGTGTGTAAAGACACTGAATTATACCTGAAACAACTGAACAAATAAATAAGGTAACTTTGTATTCATATTGGCAGTAAGGACACTTGGTTACCAAATAAATGTTGCTTCAATATATACCTTTGCAAAAACATAATTAGACTACCTAATTTTCCCTGGTTTCCTCCCCTCTTATCGATTACACATTTAGCTGCATGTCATCATTGAAATGCTGCCTAGTTGGTGCCCAGAAACCAACATGGAATGCATAAATAATTAGAGGACATTCTGCGAAAAAAAAAAACAAGCTAAACTTCTCCTCAGCATTTTTATCAAGGTGGCATTTATGAAAATGATGTGTTTCTATGTGAATGTACACATGTGAGGTCAATTTGTGCTCTAATATACTGTACCAGCAGAGTAATGGCACTGGGTTCACATTTAATGATAAAGTAGGTGTTGAAAGGTAAATAATTCGGCAAGGGAAAACACATCCTAGCTTTCTGCTGAGTAAACACAAACACACACACACATGCTGTACACACCAAATGTAAACGCAATTTATTTTCTCCTTGTCTTTCAGCTTTGACACCTCCTAACCTGAACACGCCTCTTGATCTGCTGTGACAGACCGACAGACAGAAATGACGGATGAAATCCCGAGGATCAAAATGAACCAGTGAAAGACAAGAGAGCAGACAAACGAACCAAGCAATGAGGAGGCAAACCACACGAAACACCCATTCTGCCCTGTTTGCTGCTGCTGCTAACTTCTGCTATGCATTTCCACTAGAAAAGATTGAATGTCAGTTTGGAAGGGTGACGGCTCATCCTTCCATTACCAAAATGAAGAGGGGAACCTAAACTCTTATGTTGCCAGTAATATCTTCCTACCTCTTTAAAAAGACAGAGCCCCTGTGGATCGATACGAGGAGCACCTTGACATACTAGCTAGGTACAGTCAAATCAGAGAATATTTTGAAAAGGAACAATAGCCCAACCTCTAATTACGGTTTCAGACAAAACTTACCCGGGAAGCACAAAGTTATATTATTTACATATTATCATTTCTCCAAATTGAGGTCGTTCAAAGAGTTGTGCACAACTGGTAAGATATTAATTGTTCGTGACCATTCCACAGAGCTTCACCTCCACAGAGCTGACTTATATTAAAGCGGTCCACTTGAGGCTGATTTATTCAGGTCGCATGTTGATGCCAGATCTGAACATCGAGCATTGTTCCATGTATTTAGTAAAAAGACTCCTTAACCATCATCACTGCTTGCCTGTTTTTATATTCAGTCATCTTCCATTAGTGGTGTTGAGGCCAAGTTGCAGATGTAACTGACATATCGTGATTATCAGTGGTATTGTCATTGTGGAGACCGCTGGAAACAAAATGTCTGTCATTGTTATGGTAACATGTTTACCTGTGATGACCAACTCTCTTTGTTTTGTAATTTTATATCCTGTTTGCCTTACAGACAACTAAAGAGATCTTCCACAGGAGTGAAGTAAAGACCTCACAGGCATCCCCAGTCATTAGTCATTTGAGTTTACCAGGTCCCACCACAGGATACAACTCAGCATCAAGTGATTATTTGACAGCTCTGCCCCTCCTTTTACATGAGTGTCCAAGACACTGGTCCTCAGGTTCAACAATACAATTATAAAATCAGTCACTGCTCTGACCCCATGTGACATGGTACCAGTTAGACCTAAAGGTCAAATGAATGGGGAAACGTGCATTTGGCATTTGTAGGTTGTTTATTCCACCTCGAGGTGACCACTACACATTCATATAATGTTTCTTTTAAATTTAAAGTATTCACAACTGTAATAAAAAACCCCATTAAAAACTATGACCTGAGGTGGCACGGTAGTCTGTTTCGTTTGTCTCTATGTGGCCCTGTGATGGACTTGCGACCTGTCCAGGGTGTACCCCGCCCCTTGCACTGTGACTGCTGGATATGGGCACCAGTGACCCTGAAAGAAAGAAGCGGTTATAGATAATGGATGGATGGACAACTGTAATGAAGAAAAAACCATTAAAATCTACAGCATCGTTGAGCCATCTACAATGAAAAAGTCTGAAATGGGTCACATTTACTTGCAGTGTGGATGTATTATCGGCAGCTCCTCTTCCAAGTTTAATGTGCCATTAAGCTTGGACTCTGTCGAAAAAGGGCTTTATGGACAGCTCCATGCTTAAACATGGCGCTTGTTATTGTCAGCCAATGTCTAGGTCAGAAGTCCAATAATAAAGATATACTCAATGCTTGATTCAGAGCATGGACGTCGATCCTGTTGGTTACTACACTCAAGGTGACACATCATTGCCCACATGATCATTGAAGTCCTACAGGAGAACAACAGACTCCCCACATCAGTCACATGGGAATGTCGTTTCTTTACACTGTTTTACAGGCTCGGCCCAGCTGAGCCCCAACAACCAACAGACACTGGCAGGTCTTCTGGCTCCACACGGGTGCCCCTGCTTCTCTGATCTGGTGGAAGTTATATGGTCCTCCTTCCTCATTAAGGTCTTCAGATTAGTCTGAGTCCTGAAATGTAATACCTTAATTAAGATTGTTACATAAATTATTTTATTTATAAAGATTCTATGTTTATTTCCTGGCTTGCTCACCATTAACGTTGTTACTGCTTCTTAATTAAACAACTCACAACAACAGCTGGTAAAAAATTTCACTTTAAAATCATAATTATAATATGAGATTTTAGACAGTCTCACAATCTGGATTTTGCTTTAAAGGGGACCTATTATGGAAAATTCACTTTTTAAAGTTTTTTTTACTCAACTTTGGATATGTACTTCTTAAAAAAACAGTCCTAGGACCAAAAAAATGCACCCAGGGGCATATTTACTGTAAGTAAATGTATTTTTAATGTATAGTAACGACAAGTTTTATACTTGCGTCATTTTGTGATGTCACAAGCCGTACGACAACCCACCGGAACCTGTGTTCAGCCCCTCACCTAGCAACCCCCGGGTGAGACTCCACCTCCTCAGTATAAACAGCCATCACCATGTTGCTGTGTAATACGCAGCTCAGTTCACAACAAGTCTCCAATAGGGCAATGGGTAGCGTGTTGGACCAGAGAGTGGGAGACCAGGGTTTGAGACAGGCGTGGACACAATTTAATTATTTATTTATTTTTGTTCGTTATGAACACGTTTTCTCATGTACCTCTATCATTTAGCTTATTAAAGCCTTGTTAAAGCCTATTTATTCGAGTTTCTGAGATATTTTGACCGCTGCTGCTCCCTGCTCTGGTAACAGCATGCAGAGTGAGCGCAGAGCAGAGGAGGGAGGAGAAAAAAAAAGAAGCTGTGACCACGACTCTGCCTCTGGGCCTCATATGGTTGTACAACGGAGCTTCTGCTATTATTAGCCATGCTAACGTAAACGCTGGCTTTGGAGGGCGGAGTTAATGTCAACAGATTTTTGGAGGGCGTTACCAACAGAGCTCATTAACATAAACAGCTCTTCTGAACGGAAGTCAGAGCAGGCAGAACTAGAAAATGGGAAATTTTATTATCGGAGAATTATTTTGTGCATTAAATTGAATGAACATGGTCTGGATAGCCCACAGACATACCATAAAAATTTCTAGGACCCATAATTGGCCTCCTTTAAGACTAATATCATAATTGTTATATTTCTTTAGTTATCACCCAGACAAACATAAGACACAGAAATACAGAACATAGACAATGTGTTCATAGATAAACATGTTATCTGGTATGACATTATGGTTCCCGTAGTTTGTAGATTTTTTCTGTGTACCAAAACACTGAAAATCATGATGCCTCAGTTACATCTGCAATTTTTGGCCTCAAAATGGTGACTTTATTATAGGATGCTCCCACATAAATTGGTTCATTTTCCTTATGCTATGTCCACTAAAGGTACAATGTGATTAATGTGATTATTATTAATGGTTGTAACATTGGTCAACACACTGAAAGTCCAAGTGGAACAAACATCTTACTGTAAATGTTTGTAACAAATATTTGGAGTTTGTGTGAATTCCCAACCACATTTTCACTTCCAATCAACAAATCTAAAAGTTGTAACCAGCACAGCTAGCACTTACCTTCAGCTTCAGGTAACGCTTTCATCAGAAATAAAAACTCATTTGGAGGTATTTGTAGAGTTTAAATCAAATGTAGCTTCTGTTTCGTCATGAGACATTAAACAGGGTTCACACAGTGCAAGGGATGTAATTAACATGTAAAGGTAATTTGTTCACATTTTGTATCAGCCACTGTTGCTATATCAGCAGTGTTTACAGTATTATAAACCTTGTGTTAGCTTTCATGTATGGTGCTGTGTGTGCGTGCTTCTTTCCCACGTTCCAGGGTATAAAGTCATTTACGTCATACCTTTCTCATAGCATGGTAAGGAGATAAGAGTTACAAAAAAACAAAGAGCCTCAGCTGAAACAGTATCATTACCTTTTGTTCTTTCTACAAGGACATGTTTATTAGCACAACTAGGTACAGACTGAAAGAACGAGGGTACTTCAACTGTGATGGCAAAGCTGAATAGAAACAGGATAATTCAGTGGCAAATTATAAAAAAAGAGTTATTTATCAAAATTATATCTACAGTTATTTCATCTGAAGGTTTGTTAACCTAATTGTTTGTTAAAAACTGGCATATGTGGTCTGTAATTATGAACAATTTACAGGCGACTCACCACATTTAATTTTATGAACTTTTAACTGCACTGTAGCTTTTAGACATCAGTATACGTATATACATAAATATATATTTATATATAACTATATACATATGTATATATTCGACCACAGTATGTGCAGTACTCCAGTTGCCATTTACTCTCAGAGGATTGCACTGTAAGCTTCACCCTTTCAACAATGTCCTGTTTTGAACTATAAAAATACACACACCTATTTTAATATAAATTTGTCTTATTATATCTATATAAAATGGTTAAATACAAACTATTACAATTAATTACATTTTCAGTCCCATGCAATATTAAGTGTAGCCTACTCATTGCAAAGTCTGAAATGAAACAATGTTACACTGAACTAAAGCAAATGTCGCAGGAGTTTTTTCAGATACATTGATTGATCTTTTTTTGTAATTTAGAACAGCTGTAATATTTCTTCCCACAAGCAAAGACATCAGGTTTGTTCTTTCTACAGAGAAGTAAGGCAGAATGTAGAACCACATTTATAAAGTTAAAGAGTTTGACGTTCTGACTTCTTCAGTTTTGTAACAGGAAGTCTGATTTTAGCAGTGTGTACTTGGTGAAACATTTGTCATGTGCACAATCAGATGAACATTTATTTTGTCTCAGAAACTGAACATTTGCAGAAATTTCCTACCGAACGAAAACTGGATGTGGAAAAAAATGTGACATTTTACTTGGAGCCTACACCGTGATTGAAAACTATATGTACCCACGCAGACATCCAAATATAAACATTTATCCTGAGTCAATATAACTTTTTCTTTTTGTGAGTTTTTTTGTTTTAGAATTGTTGAAACTACCAATAACTATAATAAATTATAAATCCTTTATGTTTCTAAAAGCCAAGATTAGTCTATCTGCTTAGTTTTATAAATATTTAACTACAGTTATTATTTTTTGACTTCTTGGTATTATATAACTAATGATTATATCCAGAGATGTATGTAAAAATAAAAGCTAATAAAATGTCATTGTGTAAAAAAAAGACTGTTTTTCTGTGTTTTATGTTGTGGTTTTGCTGCGTAACATACGTGTACATTCCTAAAGTGTAAAACAGACATTAATCTTTAGACCTTTGTTACGGTCTGAGGTTATTTGTGTTTCATGAGATGGCACAGGTGCAGATGATCTGCTCGTCCAGCTGTGCTGAACACGTCTGGGATTGGCTGGCCTCTCCTGGCTCCTCCTGGTGGTCGTCCCTCTGCATCCTGGTTGGATCCTTCATCTCCTGCTCCTCCAACCGCAGAGGAGACTCTTCTGTTTAAGCCCAGCTCTCCTGCCAATCAAGCAAGGGCGTAACTTTGTGCTGAAAGTTAGTGGGGACACACTGTGGGGGGCGGGGTCATAGTTGTGTGACCAGGTTTTTCTGTTGTTCATGTCTTCAGTGTGTGCTCAATTTAACTGTCTGCACCCGTCAACAACTGAACACCAAATGTTTCTGTTGTGATGCAGTAATACTCAAACCATACTGACCGAGATTATGTTCACCTTCATTCAACCGTGTACTGTACCGGCCTTTAAACTCACTGAGAATACAGTTTGATAATCAGCCATAGTTTCATACAGACACACATGTGGAGCACAGGTGTGTTGGTTTATTCTCTCACAAGTCTTATCTCTGCAGTGAGAGATGAGAAGCAGGAGCGGGGAGGGAGAAAGCAGCGCAGCGTACATTTTTCTTTCCCCCCGGAAAAAGGTAGACACAGCAGTTGCTGCCATGCTAGTTACTGTCAGGAAATATAGATGCACGCAAAGGAAAAAAAAAAGATGTGTGAATATTGGTGGGGACTGTCCCTGTCTGGCCAAAGTTGGTGGGGACACGTCCACACCAGTCCTTCGCAAAGTTACGCTCTTGCAATCAAGGCAGTTGTTTTTTAATTGAGCAACTCACCAGCTTGCATGGGTTTTTGTCTTGTTGGTAAACATTTGGCTTTGTGTAAATCTGCCAGGTCTAGTTAAGTTTGGTGTTAAGCTGATTGTGTAAGCTTCTGAAGGCAGACTTGTGTTTAGTTTAAGGCTAAAGGTTTTGCTGCTTGGCAATTTCTTTGTTTAAAACAGAGGTCACGCGGACCTGGGTCCGGATCCATACCATAATGCTGTCTCATATGGACCTGTACCTAATGCCAAAACAGAGATCACCACTGAACGCATATAATGTTGCATTCTGACCAAACGCGTCTTGAGCGTCAGGGGCATCAAGTTTACATGGAAAGTCGATGGTGGATGTGCATCGAGGGGCGTGGGGAAGTGCTGCGGCGCACTTTAAAGTGTTTCAAGTGTTTGACACGCATACAGCGCATCCAAAGCAACAGAGGCTTGAGTTGGAGAATCCAAACTTTTGCAGCTCGATGCAGAATGTCAACCAATCAGAGAGACTCCACTATGTGACGTTGTGGTGCATTTTCCAACAGGACGATCTCCTGAATGAAAGCCCACCTGAGACAGATGGACAGATACTCCAGGAGCAGCACTCAGGCTCCTCTCAAGGTTCTCGAGCAATTTCGCTGTGTTTCTGACCTTCACAGTGCACAAACGTCCATCTTGAGGCGTTGGACGTGCCTTTGATTTGCAAAACGTTAGGTCTGAACACAGCATAAACTAGTTACATGCACAACTTTTGCAGTCTTTAAGGTAATGGTCAAGTGTTGGAGACAGGAAAGGATGGAGAAGGGGAGAAAAACAAACAGAGAATATGAGAAATACAAGTTAAGAGAAGGAAATATTCAGGCAGATGAGACAGAGGACAGGATGGAGAAAACATAGTTGAGATGGAGAAAGGGTGAGAAACTGGAGAGTTAAACGACACAAGTAGAAAAAACAGTGGCATCTAAAAAATGAAAAGTAGACAGCAAAAATAGAGCGTTTAATCCAGAACGGACAGAGTAATTTATTTTTATACTTCCCACTGTGGCAATGTTAAACACCGTTATAAATAAAAGTATAAAATTCTGGAACAAATGTACCCAATCAACATGCACAGTTGTCATGTTTTATTTAGTTTCTTATTTTGACATGTCATTTTACTTTTACTCAGTAAAAGAGAGATTATAAAACATCAGAATTTAGAAATTCATGTTCATCATATTGTTACATTATAATAAATATTCCCAAATGGTGTTAGAATTAGACTGAATTTGTTTAATTGTTTAATTTTATTTGGAATAAAAGCATCCACGGGTAGGCAGTAAGATGTTACAGTTACCCCATGGTCTTGGTGGCTTGTCACTCCCCAACTTTTTACAGTACTACTGGGCGGCCAACATTAGAGCCTTACTGTACTGGTTGAGAGACGACAATCCTGTTCCTACTTGGGTAAATCTAGAGAGGAAATCAGTTACGGCGAGCTCTCTCTCTGCTTTACTTTGCTCCCGGTTACTGCATTTGCATTTGTAGAGACTCTGTAGAGCTTAGTGAGTTTAAAGCCCGTTTGGGCTTTTGGATTTCAGAATATTTTAAATAATTTTAACTGAGGTCAGTGCTGCCAAAATAGATAATGGTTGTACTGAAAGTTGCTAAATGACATCATTTTATTTGCATAAGTAAATGTATTATATGTAATTATAAACACCGTAGAAGAGGGGGATGACAAAAAAAGTGAATAGAAAAACATTCTCAATATGTTTAGAACAATTAAAAAGTACTCTAATAGCCAAATTGTATTTAATGTTGCTCTTATAGAGCCTGTGATGCTTCCATCAGAGAACTGAATGGTCTAATCCTGGTTGAGGGCCACGCTCCTGTAGGTCATACTTGTTCCTCTGCTCCAACACACCTGATTTAAACGAACGGGCGAATAACAGGCTTTTGTAGAACTTCAAGATGTAAATTAATTGCCGAATCAGATTGTGGAAAAATACATGGCAAATTGGTCTCTATCATGGAAAAAAACATTCAGTTTTGATGACATCACTGCCCAGTCTGTAGAACCTGATTGTTCACATTTAGAACCATTTGTCAGCACTTAATAAAGTTAGAGTTTGTTCACGTGACCTTCAGTGCTGACAGAGACCAGGCCATCCTGTTCTCAGTCCTCTTATCACTTCCATTTAGAATTATTGGCACAGATTACTGTCTGTATGTTGGCCCATTCAGCTGGTTCTGAAAACCATCTGATGCACTGTGTAAGCTGTAAAATGGGACAATTTTAGCACCCAGCTGTTGGGATTTACTGGACTCTGTTTTATAGTTCTGAGTAGCTTCACATTGTCCTGTTGGCTCCGCTGCCCCATCAATAAATATGCGGTGTGTGTGTGTGTGTGTGTGTGTGTGTGTGTGTGTGTGTGTGTGTGTGTGTGTGTGTGTGTGTG
>NW_013952736.1:478508-505665 GCF_001266775.1 Austrofundulus limnaeus
AGTGTTAGGACATCTAATCTATACTCCAGTCTGGATGGTGGCGGTAATGCACCTATAAGTTGTTTGCCAACCGCCATAAAACAAAAAGAAGAAGAAGAAGAAGAAGAAGAAGAAGAGTCTTGTGTCGGATCATTGTTTTGCATTGTCTGTTTTGCTCTGCGTGTGTTCTGTTCTCCCTGCCTGTGATCCTCGTTCATCTAGTAAGTTTGCTGCTATCAGCCTTCTTTTTGTTACTTAAATAAATCTTTTTGTTATATTTTGAAACCTGCTTGCACCCTGGATCTGTTCCTGTTAAAACCCGTTAGTTAATAACCCTAAAAACAAAGGCTACACAAATATAAATTCTTATTTATACTTCTTTTGTGTTTTTGTATAGGGAAAATATTACATTACCAATCATTTTATTACCCTTTAAATTGATTTCTGAAGTGCAGTGGTTCCCAAACTTTTTAGCTTTTGACCCACAAAATAACAGTAGCAGAGACCTGTGCCCACAACTATTTTTGGATGACAAATATTTGTATCAGGTCAACTAAAAATGGGCATAGTAACGATATTTATTCTACATTTATACATTTTAGGCAACTAAGGCAAAAAATATAATTAGTTTAGAAAATGTTTTCAGGACCCCACTTTGTGTCCCGACCCCAACTTTGGGAACCACTGCACTAACTTATCCCCTTCACATTTAAACACTTGGATTAATAAACCATATCACCTTGCAGTCTTTTCAGGCTCTGTTCACAAAGCTATTATATAAATAATAATTATATAAAGTATTCATGATAACAGGTGTTGTACACCAGTAAATTTTGTATTGCAGATAAAAATTTGTGATCTTTATTACTTTTTTGGCACATGCACCAACCTAAAATGAGTCTGCTTCTAATTAACTAAACACTCAAAAACTAAATGAGACTTGAGTTCAGTAGATGTATCAAACCAGTATCTCTTGGCTGCTTCTCCTGGAGACAAGTGGCTTAACAGAAAACAGGTGACTCAAACTAAATAAGCAAATTATTAGTTGAAATCTCACTAAATTCTGAGTGTTTGCCAATGTAAACGGTATAGCATTTAATTAAGTATTAGTACCAGTATCCTTGTGCCATTGCTGGTTTTGGTATTGATTCCAAGTATCAGGGTATTTTGTACGAGTACTCGTAAAAATGCTGGCATCAGAACACCATTAGATGTTGATTTAATGTACTGGAGTACACTTCCGTACTGAAAAAATACAGTCTATTTTTATTTATCCTCAGCATGGATAAGCTGGACGTTTGGGGCTTTAAGTCCGGATGTTTTCTGAAAAAAACATTTCCAGACATTTTGAACACAACTTTGTGAATGCTGTTTGCAATTTGGCACAGCGTAGTGACTTGCATTGGTTCAGCTTTATTACTTAAGTAAGGTTTAGCAAGGAAACTGTAGAAAGTGGAAAATGAGCAAACCAAATTACAGATAGATCACATCAGTACAGAAAAACATGAAGGAGTGTCCCATCTTACTTCATCAGTTGTCCTTTGGGAGATTGTTTTATTCTTGTCTTAGACTAATCTTCATCCAAGTGGCTCAAAGCAATTATAGACACCTCCTGACAATAGAGGAGAGCAACACTTCATTGAGAGATGAACAAAGCAATTACAGGCAATGTTCCAGAGGGGAAGATGACAGAGACAAAACCAATCACATTCTGAGACAAATATACAAATTAGTCCAAGCATCCATCCCACATCCCGAAGCCCACGTTGTGGAGGGGGAAAGGCGGTTCATGTTGCAGCCTGGAGCCAGGCTTGGCCAGCCTCTGTCGTTGATCACTGCCGCTACTGCAAAAAAATACTATTTGCTAAATGATAAATCATCTACATGTCAAACAGCAATACTAAATACACAACCCATCACTGACATCACCATCATCTGCTGCTGTGTGCTGTTGGTAGTTTTCAAAGGAGTCTATCGTGAAATTGTTTCTGCAAACTACAACTTTTTTTGGCAAAGTCAATAGGATATTGCCATCAAAAACTTGTAGGCTGATTTGAAAAGATGTGTCTTCAGGCCAGTCTTAAACAGGGAGAGAGAGGTGGTATTGCGTAATCCATGGGGTAGTGAGTTCCAGAGCTTCGGAGCAGAACGACTGAAAGCTCTGCTCACCATGGTGCTGAGGTGTGCAGGGGGGTACTGAGCGTTGGAGGGAGGAGGCAGATCTTAGAGAGCAGGAGGGTGTGGAGATGTTCAGGAGGTCAGACAGGTAAGGAGGGGAGAGATTGTGGATAGCTTTGAAGGTGTGTAGGATAATTTTAAAGATGATGCGGGATTCAACTGGGAGCCAGTGGAGCTGTTGTAGGACTGGAGTGATGTGGGCAGAGGACGATGTTTGAGTGATTACACGGGCTGCTGAGTTCCGAACCATCTGTAGTTTGTGAAGGGATTTATTGGGGAGGCCAAACAGTAGAGAGTTGCAGCAGTCGATCCTGGGTGTTACTAGGCTGTGTACAAGGATGGCAGTGGAGTGGGGGGTGAGTGAAGGACGAAGACGGTTAATGTTGTGGTGATGAAAGGAGGCAGATCGAGTCACGTTGTTAATGTGTGAGTTGAAAGAGAGTGTGGTGTCAAGGATGACACCTGGGRTCTTGACCTGAGGCGAGGGGGAAAGAACGGAGTTGTTAAYAGTGAAGAGAAGATGCTGGGATTTGGAAATGGAGTTTTTTGTCCCAACAAGGAGGAGTTCAGTTTTGTTATGGTTTAGTCGGAGGAAATTGTTAGAGAACCAGTTGTTGAGCTCACTGAGGCAGTCGGTAAGAGTTGAGGATAATAAGGTGGAGTTTGGTTTTGTCGAAATGTAGAACTGAGTGTCGTCCGGCATTAGTGGAAATGGATACCAAATTTACAGAAGATGTGGCCAAGCAGGAGCAGATAGATTATGAAAAGTAGAGGCCTGAGTACAGAACCTTGGGGAACACCAGTGGAAATGGGTGAAGACTGGGAATGGAAGGACTTGAGCTGTATGAACTGAGTTCGGTCAGAAAGATAGGATTTAACCAGTCCAATCCATTTTGCATAATAATGCCCGTATAAAGGAGTCTGCAGAATAAATATCAAGGGATGGTTAATCCAGAGTCTTTGGCTGTGTCTCAATTCATGGGTTTTGTTGGCCATGTTTGCTAGGAGTGTAAGTAGGCACCAATAAATTGGGATACCCTACAGCGTGGGGCAGCGACATAAGCGTCGACAAATGCGGCTGACGTTGGCTGCATCCCATGAATTGAGACACAGCCTATGGGTTTACAGTAAGCCCCTCTGCAATTAACAGTTTTTATTGACTGGTTTGATGCAGCCGTCAACTCAAAATCCCCATTTTCAAAACAGTTATCGCAGAGGCCTAAACAGTGCCACAGAGGTCAAAATGACACATTTTGTTTGCAAAAGGCACTAACTGTGTCAAAACATTTAAAATATGGAACAAAAGCAAACTTTGCCTTCAAACAACTCAACTTTGACACAATGTATGAGCACCTCCAAACAATCATTACACAATGAGCAACAAAATACAAAGTACAGCACTCGTGTGAATCAGTGCACCACTGCTTGTTATTGTAGCCTATGACTGTACGTAGCTTACATGCCAGTGCTGTTTGTGGTCAAATTTGCCCTCTTGCAAAAAATGCATCCAGAAGCAAATATGGTTTGATGCAAATTTTATTGATTACATTCTTTTTTTCAGACTGTGCCTGACAAATGAAATATTCCAACAGATAATACATTGAAATAAAAATAAAATCCTTTACTGTGTGAGAAATTAGGTAAATAAAAACATAGCATTTTACAGTAAAGAAAAAAATCTATAGTAGGCCTATACTATAAGAGTATAAGAGAACAACACAGGCCTGCAGACTGATTGCAAAGTGAAAAATTCTGTGAAGAAGTGTCAAACAGGTGCTTTTGGTGATTTCATACTGATCAAGGAGTTTCTAAGAGCTTGGAGCAGATGGTTTCTGTTCTGTAACCACTGCTAAAACGGAGTTTGGACTTCTTTAATGACATCTGCATTAACTGATATGCAAAAGGGTGTGAAAACTGTGTCAGTCCAACGAGAATGGGTTAACACATTTGCAAGACGTGTCTTCTGCTCTGCTGAGATGGTGATGATGAAGATTGAGAGGTTCCCAGTTCCTTCAAACAGGTCAAAGAAGTCAATAAAAACTGTAATGTAGCTTCCAGCTGCAGTCAGAAAATGATAATAAGCCGATGACATCAGTGAGTGACTGTAGGATTAACCAACAAACAGATTTATTACAGAGGGATTATTAAAGATGACACAAAACAACAACTTTGTAGTTAGTTAAAAATACTGAACCACAGGATTGCTAAAAGTCTGTTTTTTTGTGTGTAGGGGCACACTTTTGCTACATCGTGGGAACCATTTTCCAGAAAAAGTCATTGCAGTCAATGGGGATATTAAAACAAACCAGTGTTTGATACGATTGAGAAAGATGTCAGCTCAAGCGACTGCAAGATTAACCAACAGATTTATTACCACGGGAATATTAAAAAACTACAGGAAACGGCAACTTTGTAGTTAGTTTTAAAAATATTGAACCACAGAATCGCTGAAATTAGTTAATTATTTTTTTCCACACAAGGAGAACATCACTAAGCGACTGCAAGATTAATCAACAGATTTATCACTGAGCCGAGGGACTTTTAAAGATGACAAAGAACAGCAACTTTGTAGCTAGTTTAACAAATGTTGAACCACAGAATTGCTAAAGTGAGTTAATTTTGTTTGTTTTGTTTGATACGAGACAGATGTCGTCACACAAAAAAAACATGTCGCGGTCCACTTCAGCCGAGCTGAGATCTGCTCCATGCCTCCTTTGTTTCGGCACTGCTGGGTTCATTTCTGAGCGCGTACCTGTGAGCGAGCTCTGGCCGGCTTCTCCTGTGATTTTATGAATGACCCGAGGGGGCTTAAAGCCGGACTGGTCCGTGCAGCCATTTTCATGGAACTGCCTTGTGAAAGAGCCTACAGTGACCTGCAGACTATCAGTGTTTCTTCCTGTCTCTTTTCATCGCCAAAATAAAAGCGCTTTTACTGCACCATTTCCTACTGCGCATCCAAAGACTCTGCATATCGCTTTTCATTTAACTGGAAAGCTTCATTGCTTCTGGAAGCTTCTTCTCTGTCTTCAGCCTCCTCCATGTGTGACTTTCACTCTGCAGACTGTTGTATAAGTGTCAGAGTGTACTGAGTTAAGATGTCATGTTAACCTTTGAAGGCTGACAAATGTCCCCTGCTTGCACAACACTAGATCCTCAGTACTGGCTCAGGAGAAGGTGGCTTGAGGCTTCTCAGCAAAGAAGAGATGTAGTGAAATTTCATTTTGATTAATACATCACTACATTTACAAGTTTACCTACTCTCAGCACAACGATACAGAAAATGCTTGTATTTATGTCACTAGTAGATACAATAATATTTTATTTTTGATTGTTTTTTTTAATGTTATAATTTCTTCTTTTCCTTCAGCTGCTGTTGCCTGTGATGAACTGGTAACGTGTGTGTGTCACGTGTGTGTGTCACCTCTCACCTGTTGACTATCAAAGAAAGGCACCCAAACAAACCACCCCTGTCCTGTCACCCTGATCAGGATTTAGTGGGTTTAAAAAGATGGATTGTATAAAAAACAGTCTGATCACAAGATTTAAGAAACAAAAGGGTTTTGGCAATTATCGCTACTAAATTCAAATATAAATTCTGTTTCAGATCATATAAAAATTACTTAATTCATCTTTTTTAATGCATAAGAAAGTTTATGTTGAACCTTCTTTAGTTTGTCTCCAGATGTGTTGGCAGAACCGTGGACAGGTACTGGCTGAAGGAGGCCAGATGTAAGATGATATCTATTTTCAAAAAAAAAAAAAACATTTGTTGAGAATGCAGGGATATATTTCCTGACATCATTATTGGTGGATGTTCTCCAAGATTTCTGCTCGCCCCAGGGTGGCAGGAGAACTTGGCAGGATGAGTCATGTGGCTCATTCTGAAATGTTTCTGAGTGTATAAGTTAAAGGTCTTAGTTGCAACATTACAATTTAATGTAGATACTGAATAAATAAGTATAAAATTGTGTGATTTTGGACACTCGAGGTTAGATTTGTATCAGTCCTGATTTAAAAACCTTAGAACTGGAAGAAGCTGGACTTTATTTTTCCCAGTCTGTTCATAATTTAAAACTCTTTTGTGCCTTAATGTAATTTGACGGAGCCTGTGAGGGGACACGGGGATTTTTTTTCCTTTTGCGTTCCCTCGCAATACTTTTGCGTTCCCACACAAAGGATTGTTTTGTATATGAACTGAATTAAATCAGACTTTTATTTTGAAATGTCCAGTTACCAAAACAGGATGTGTCGCCACAAGTTCGTGAAATTGACATTGATGTTGCGTGGCTGTACTGTGCTAAAATATCGGCATATGACATACTTCCATGCGTGGCTGTGTGATATATTCATTCTGAAGCTGAATTAAAGCAGTAGGCTAACTCGCTAATGGTGAACATGTGAGTTTGCTAATAAATCGACAGGCACAACAGTGATAAACAACTTTTGCATGGGAACGTAAAAGAGAAAAAAATCTCTCATGTCCCCTCGCGGGCTCCGTATCATTTAAATACTTACTAGTCTTTTGCATTGATATCTTTTTCGCTTTTGTTTTATTTTTTACCAAACTGTAGGTTGGAAGAACAAATGACAATCTTCTGTATGTTCTGTACAAGTGGCAGACGGACACTGACGGTCTCCATTTGTCACTGTTACAGAACAACATTGTTGACTTAGTTGAAGGCAACAGTTTTGCCACTTTGAATACCACCTGCTAAACATTTTCAACAGCCCTGTCGCATCTCTAATCCCACTTCTGGTTTTACTTTCAAGCACAACCCCTGTAATGTTTTATTCCAGAATAATTTACAGCTGAGGTGAAGGTGTTAATAAAAAACCTGACAATGTTTCTTTAGAAGGAACAAGTGAAATTTAAAATAGCTTGTGAAAAAAAAAATCTCAGGTGAGAAGAGTCTCTGTAGGGTGTAAAATAGGAAACACTTAAAGAACACAGGGGAAGAAAGAGGTGAAGAGGAAGAAACAGATGGAGGCTGGGTTGTAAAACAGGGTTGGGAAAATGAAGCAGTCAAAGGAAAAAAAACTTTTTTGATCATCAGTTCAGTTTAATTTCAGTTTAGTTATGTAGCACCAATTCACAACAGAAGTTATCTCAGTGTACTGTACAAAAACCTGTATTATAAAAAACAATTAGTAAAGAAAACTGGTTACGTGTAAGAACGCTAGCAGACTGCAATCTTTATTTTGTCACAAAAAACAAAAAAAGTTAAAAGTAAGTCCAGTTGTTTTGTCTTTAACCTTATTTTATGTTTCATCATGACCTGGATGACTGAGAATCTTCACCAGCACGTTGTCACAAGGCAGAAAAATGGTATTAATTTTTTTTAAAAATTGGTTGGCGTGGCTGTAGAACAGATAGCAGTTGATGAAAATAACTGTCATGCTCATCCTGTGACATGCCCCGCCCCCCAGGCCCTGGCCAATCATGGATCTGAAGTCTCACCAGGAACCCTTGCTGGGGAGGTTGTACAGAGCTGAAAGTGGGAGGATCACCCAATGGAAAGCCTCGGACCCTGTGCTAGGTCCATTCAAGGAAGTTCGAGTTGAACAAGTTCTGCTTTTACAAACTGGCCATGATCAACTTTGTAAAACGATTGTTTTGTCTCTGAAATAAACCCATTCAATGCAGTTTCTGTGACTGGATGGTCATGACAAAGTCTCAATCAGGCCAAGTTGTTTAAAGACAAAAACAACAAACCACAAGGATTCAAAAACCAGAGTATCCTATAATCGTTTATAATGCAACAAATGAAAATATTGTCATGGTCTGACCCAGCTGCAGTATATATACCAGTCATTTCAATGCACAGTTTCATATAATCGTTGCATTTGGCCATGTCAGTACTGTCCCTCTGGGACCCCTTGAGCTTGGGGAGCTAGACAGATGTCTGCCTGCTTGCCTTCCACATTGTGACAACTAACTGCAGTGGAGAAAGAGCGTATACCGAGTGGTGCATTTCAATTTGGCCTAAAATACTGACAATCCGACTATTAAGGGACTGCTGGCAACTCTACCTCAGTTTAGAAGGCAGTGGGTGTCGGTCTAATTTGTTCAAATTCAGCCATCGGCACATGATGCTAACTTTCACTCACCATGCTGATGTTTGAGCTACCATTATGCTCTGTGGCTCTTCAGGAGTGGAAGAGCCAAATGGTTGGCTGACTGCTGCCACTTAGCAGTCTGAGGCTAAACTACACAAAAATGAAATGTTGGCATGAAAGTTTACATTTTAAACCCTAATTAAAAAATCAATAGAGGGCTTTAGAAAATCGACACAGTATCGGGAAATGTGATATTTCAGTATATCTATATTTTCATACAACCCTAGTATTCATAGTTACTGCAGTTGTATGGTTCAGGTATAAGACAGATTTTATTGATCGGTTGTCAATAAATTCCAGCAGTGTTTGTGTCGTTTATTCTAAAAAACGTTTACCTGATTAATTTGTAGCAAGTTAAAAATATTATTCTACTGTTTTTATCTCCCTCTCAGGTCTTTTCTACACTGTTCAAACACTGACAACTATTGGATTATTGTGAGTTTCAGAGAGTTGTTTGTGATGAATACTAATGGATTTTTTTTGACATTTCAAAGTACCACACAGGAGCAGAGCCTGTTGTGATGTATGAAGTTGGGGACTCTGGGATCCACAAGAAAAAATGATTTAGTCATAATGAAGTTTACCTGGAGCATTTCAAAACTGGTAATAAAAATGTGATTTCACTCTAATGCCACAACAGAGTGATTATAATAAAATGAATTAGTGGGACACATCTAGCTATGATTGCATGAAATTTATGTCAGTGAGTGAAACATGTAGTCTGTCATCAACTAAATCTTTATAGTTTATGGTACAACATATTGCAAAAGTATTCTTTTGTAAGTATTTTTTTTTTACCTGCAATCCAGATTTTAAAGGAGAAGCACATTGTCTGTAAATCTTTTTTCACATTTCATTGGATTTTTTTCAGTTCATTCAGTTGGGTTCTATGTAAAGTGGAACTGCAATGCTAGGAACTGAATCCTTTCTTATTGTAACTCCACAAGCCCCTCTTTTGCCCATTTCTTGAGATGTGTCTCAGATCAACTCATTTTGGTGCTGTCTCTTTAAATGTAAAACGAGGCGCTTGACACCCAGCCCCCTTCTAGCCTCCAGAATGGTTTATTCTAGTTTGATAGCGGGGTTTACGACTACATGGTAACACACAAACTTTTATTTACAAATTAATTAAAAGATGTAAACAACAAACGTGTCCATCCAGCCCTATATGTTTGCGCCAGAGTCTGATCCAGAGTGAGGGGAGACTGAAGACGACTAAATTGTAGTTGGTAAGTCCAGACCTTATTTGGTAGTTCCATCACAAATATTTTGACAAATAGTTCAGAAAATGTCATAGAAAATAGAGAAAACTGAACAGAAACATAAATGTTTAGAATATTGTTTCTCACTTTTATTCACTGTTCCCTATTACATTTTTTAATATAAAAAAATGTTATTACCATGTTTTAAACACTATTATTCCCACTGACAAACCAAAATTTCAACAAACTGTTGAAAATAAAATCAAAAGAAATCAAACTGCTTGATTGAAAAACAGATTCAGTTTAATGATAATGATTTTAAACATGCATTAGATCAGGGGTGCCCAGCCTTTTTTGAATCAAGAGCTACTTTTGAAGTCGGCAGTTTGCCGAGAGCTATTTGTCCAGTCTCAGTATCAAAAAAACAACAACAATTTTTTTGTCGTAATATGTTGCTAGTTTTATTTAAGTATTGTCAAACAAAACTTACCTACAAAAAAAGATGAAATCCTTACTTAACTTCTGACAGAAACAGAAAAGTGGTGCTTGAACAAAAAGTACCATTTTTTATCTCCTTCAATTAATATTCACTAGAACATGCAAGCTAAGAAGGCTGGAAACCTGTCCAGTGCGAGAACCACAGAGTCAAATAACTTTGGAGCACAGGAAACAGTGTTGCCAACTTAGCGACTTTGTCACTAGATTTAGCGACTTTTTCCCCCAAAAAAGTCGCTAGATTTGTCTGACAAATTTAGCCCCGGTGTTTTTAGAGACTTTTAGGAGCTTTGTCGACAGCATTTTCCAAGCACTTTTTTCCTTTCCTCCTCTGTTCCTCTGCAAGCAGCGAGCGCGGAGGTGAGCCCCTCCCCCTTCCTAAAGCCGCCCAACTCACTGAAGCCTGCAGCACCCCCAACCCTACCCCCAGCCTCGGTTGAAGTCAGCTGAGAGGAGAGACCGCTGCAAATGAATCACGCATGCGCAAAGGTGCCACTGCTTCTATGTGGAATCTCTGGACCCAGCTGTGTTTGACTCACATATCAGTCACTTCACCTCTTCCTCCCTGTGCCTCGTGACATTGAACAGTCTGCAGATTAAATTTAAAATTCCCACACATTTAATTTATGTGGATCTAAGCATTGAAATCATAAAATTATTTTTATTTCATTAAGTTTAATTGCAGTTCTAAACATATTTAGTGTTTTTATTCACTTTTTTTCTCTTCATCATCTCTCCTATAGCTCAGATCACAATTATTGGCAAACATCCAACTATGTAAATTAAGTGATGACGTCATCTAGCGACTTTTAGGTTAGCCAAAAGGGACTTTTCTTGCTCAGGATTTGGCAACACTGACAGGAACTCGTCTCCATTTATTCAAAGAACTCTCCACTCTTAAACTTTCATATATTTTAGATTCATTGCACACCAACTGAAGTAGTTCAAGCCTTTTGTGGTTTTAATATTGATGATTTTGGCAAAAAAGTAAAGAAAAACCAAAAATCCCCATCTCAAAAATTTAGCATATCATGAAAATGTTCTCTAAATGACTTATTAACCAAATCATCTGAATCAACAAATTAACTCTAAACACCTGCAAAAGATTCCTGAGGCTTTTAAAAACTCCCAGCCTGGTTCATTACTCAAAACCACAATCATGGHRDAGACTGCTGACCTGACTGCTGTCCAGAAGGCCATCATTGACACCCTCAAGCAAGAGGGTAAGACACAAAGACATTTCTGAATGAATAGGCTGTTCCCAGAGTGCTGTATCAAGGTACCTCAGTGGGAAGTCTGTGGGAAGGAAAAYGTYMGGCAGAAAACGCTGCACAATGAGAAGAGGTGACCGGACCCTGAGGAAGATTGTGGAGAAGGGCCAATTCCAGACCTTGGGGGACCTGCAGAAGCAGTGGACTGAGTCTGGAGTACAAACTTCCAGAGCCACCGTGCACAGGCTTGTGCAGGAAATGGGCTACAGGTGCCTCAATCCCCAGGTCAAGCCACATTTGAACCAGAAACAGCAGCAGAAGCGCCTGACCTGGGCTACAGAGAAGCAGCACTGAACTGTTGCTCAGTGGTCCAAAGTACTTTTTTTCAGATGAAAGCAAATTTTGCATGTCATTCAGAAATCAAGGTGCCAGAGTCTGGAAGAAGACTGGGGAGAAGGAAATGCCAAAATGCCTGAAGTCCAGTGTCAAGTACCCACAGTCAGTGATGGTCTGGGGTGCCATGTCAGCTGCTGGTGTTGGTCCACTGTGTTTTATCAAGGCCAGGGTCAATACAGCTAGCTATCAGATTTTGGAGCACTTCATGCTTCCATCTGCTGAAAAGCTTTATGGAGATGAAGATTTGATTTTTCAGTATGACCTGGCACCTGCTTACAGTGCCAAAACCACTGGTAAATGGTTTACTGACCATGGTATTACTGGGCTCAATTGGTCTGCCAACTCTCCTGACCTGAACCCCAGAGAGAATCTGTGGGATATTATGAAGAGAAAGTTGAGAGACACAAGACCCAACACTCTGGATGAGCTTAAGACACAAGACCCAACACTCTGGATGAGCTTAAGGCTGCTATCGAAGCATCCTGGGCCTCCATAACACCTCAGCAGAGCCACAGGCTGATTGCCTCCATGCCACGCCGCATTGAAGCAGTCATTTCTGCAAAATGATTCTCCACCAAGTACTGAGTGCATAACTGAATATAAATATTTGAAGGTTGACTTTTTTTGTATTAAAAACACTTTTTTTTTATTGGTTGGATGAAATATGCTAATTTTTTGAAATAGGGATTTTTGATTTTTCTTTACTTTTTTGCCAAAATCATCAATATTAAAACAAGAAAAGGCTTGAACTACTACAGTTGGTGTGCAATGAATCTAATATATATGAAAGTTTAATGTTTATCAGTACATTACAGAAAATAACGAACTTTATCATAACATGCTAATTATTTAAGAAGGACCTGTATGGCTACCACAACAGTGCCGCCCTTTTTTCAAAGTCAAAGAACACAATATGACTCTCTCATTTATACCATTACAAAAAGTGACTTACGATGGTGCAGATTCACAAATCTGAAACAACTATTTCAAACCTCAATCTGCAGCATGCAGGATGGTGTCATCTGTAGGTGCTGAAGAGCTCAGTCCCTCACTGGTCCAGACCGCCGGCTCCAGACCATTCAAAGAGTTCCACCTGGTTCACCACCTGTAAACAAGACACACAAACACACACAGCCATGTCAGGTACAGAAAACAAGGGCACAGCCAAACTGCAAAATAAATAAATAAATAAATAAATAAATAAATAACACAGAGGTGCCAGTCAGTGTATAAGACACTAGTCTGGTCTAAAATGTAATAAAAAGAAAACAACATACAGATGTAACAAGGACACAACTTTTTATGCAGGCTATATAAAAATAAATGTGTCTGTCTCTACCTTAGTAGGATTTTCATGTGCAGCAGCAGGTCTGGGAAAGTGTCATTCTGCTTGCAGAGTGTGTCCGGTCATTGCTGGAGCACCATCAGTTGTTATGGAAATGAGTTTATAGAGGGGCAAGTTGCTTTTATTAACAATCTCCATAAAAGCATAAAAAATATCTTCTCTTGTGTGTCCCTGGTGAGCAGCTCCTCTTTTGCACTCATGTCTGCAAAGGCCATTCTGATAAAATCACACAGCTGGGCCACATCTACCATGTTGGTCGACTCATCAAACTGAAGACTCTGTTTGACGTCCTTTTTTTAGCTGGTCCTCACATCCACAGCTGTTCCCTCACATCGCTGTGTCACAGTTTGTCTGAACAACTGCACATCTTTATAGCAGCCACGATCTCACTTTTATTTTTAAAATCATGAAAAAGTGCTTCTACAGCCTCAATAAACGCTTCAGTCACAACTTCTCCATCTCTGAAAGACTTTTTGTGTTGAGGCAGGATCATGAGGCTGTCGTAGCAGCCTTACCTTGTGCTGGGTTGAGTGAAAATCGATTGCTGTCCTGCAAGCTTGTTTTTTCAGCTCCCGCACTTTGAGTCCGTAAAGAACTTAGGAGGGGAAATATGTCTTGTACCATTTGTTCATCGTCTTGAAATGCCGCTTCAAGTTACCATTTTTGGACAAGGCAGCGCTCGAACTACATATGAGTCAAATAGACTTCGAATTAGAAAAAAAACAAAAAGTAGTCCTCCTCCCTCTCCGGGTGAAAATAAAAACTTTTTGTTTCCTTGTTCGCTCATTTTTCATCCATTTTTTCCCGCACTAACCAACACTGTATCACACCACTTTATTTTAGAACACGTGACCCTAAAGTCTGCGATATGTTCGGAGTGCTGCTTGTTTCAGACGACGTCTGTGAGATGGGGAGGGCGGAGGGAGCATGTTCTAGGCTGGAATGTAAACTCCTCCCGCCTTCCACTTCCAACGCTTCTGCCGGAGATCTCAGCGAGTGGACATGAGCCCCGGGCCCGAGCGCAACATTGCTCTGAAACAGCTGAGCCAGCCCATCAGCTGTTAGAGCAAGGTTGCGCTTCGCGGGCACCTGGGAACCATCTAGTGGGCGACCAGTCACCCGTGAGCGACTGGTTGGGCACCCCTGCATTAGATTTAATTCTTGCCCTCCCCAGCTCCCCCTGGTGGCCCTCACTTTGAAAACATGGTTCTACATCAGTCGTTCCTATTGTTGAACTTGTAACCGTGCATGGTTTTATGTTATGTATGTTATTGTTAGTCTTTTTTTCTCATGTGTGTAAATAGGTCAGAATAAAGAATTTGTGTAAATTCAGACTGTGGTGTATAACAATATACTGTACACTACAGAAGCTAGTATCAACTAATCAATTAAATAATTACCAGTGATTACATTATCTTTATAAGCTTGTTTTAATTTTAGTTCGATCCCAATGATTTTACTAGCTGCCCTCACCACCCGCTGCAGGTACCACCTGTCCTATTAGTGCACCTGCTAAACCATACTTTGTGGTCCTGTAAAGTTCACCAGCAGGGGGTGAGGAAGAGGAGTCTGCTTTGATTTCCTGAGAAAGCAGAGTCATGGCCTTCCCCACCTGGTAGAAGGTGACGGCCCAGGTGAGGTCAGTGAAGACGTTCACACTGAGGAACTTGAAGAACTCCACTCTCTTTAACTCCCCTCCATTAATGTAACAGAGTTCCCTGTGTGTGTTTTAAATAATTTTTTTACCTTGTCAGGGACCATTTTAAAAAGCATACCCACTGCTACTTTGGGGGCCAAAGCATGGTTCCTTGTATGCTCAATTGGTGTTTTGGTTAGGTTCAGATTAAGGGTATTAGTTGTTTTTTGTTTCAAACTTTTGGCAAATTAACTATTGTTCCCCCCCCACCCCCCGTTTAATGGATATTCTATTATTTTTGAAGCTTGTATTTATTGTTGATGTGTAATAAAGTGTTGAAAAGGTTTTTAAGTTTTCAATGGTCCCTTGCATGTCAAACAGCCGGTGTGAGTAGGCACCTTTTGCTTGCATTACACTTGTACACTGCCATTCTCTCAATCAGCTTCATGAGGTTCTGTAATCAACTGGAATAGTTTTCCAAGTTTTGAAGAAGTTCCAAAGAATGCCAAGATTGTGAATGAAAAGTGTTTACTTTGAATAATCTAAAATCTATGAGGTGCAGGCAGGATAAAGCCAGGGCGCAGGCAAAAATCCAAAGTTTACCAAAAGATTTATTAATAAAATAAAAAGGCTGGCAGGGCAGCTCAAAACCTCTCAAGAGAACAGGAACACAGAGAGCACCACACTGGCTGTGTAAACAGCACAATGAACGGACACAGACTGAGGACAAGACACCAAATATAAAGGCAAACAAATTTAGAGACAATCGGAAACACCTGGGGAGACACAAGAGGGATCAGGTGTGCYTMGGTGGGGCTGTAGGGCAGAGCAACACAGGGGAGCATTGAAAACACTAGAAAGTTAAAGAAAATAAACACAGACCATGACAAAAACCTAAAACACAGTTTGTGTTGTTTAACACTTTTTAATTTACAATGGTTCCTTCTGTGTTTACAATGTAGAAAAAATAAAATAAGAACGTTGAATGAGAAGATGTGTCCAAAATTTAGATGGGTAGTATGTATGGGTTTCAACATAGAAGAAGATTCATAAATATATGAAAAGTAAAGGTAGACACTTATTCTAAAGAGGAAACACATTTTTTGAAACACATTTTTTTTGCTGCATGTTGATCATTATCTCAACTTTCTGTGCCTCTCACCACACCAAAGCAGCAGATAAGCACCTAAACATCTAAAAAAAAGAAGCATGCAACTGTGTGAAACTTTGAGTTTAAATATTATAACTATTGCTGACATCATATTCAGTGTGTGACAGTTTGTTCCAAGTTCATTCATAAAAAGACATCAAATCACAAGAAAAAAATCAATTAAATAAAAAAAATGTTGGAGTTTTTACCTCAAAGTCATCACTACTTAAGTAGACATATAAATTTATTTAAATAATTATTATTTGGATGAGTAGCGTGAGTGAAGGTGATGAAACAAGAGATGAAAATACATGTAATACAGCTAAAATGCTTTTAAAATTACACAAAACACATAGAGTGTTTTTATTTAACTGATGTGTTTTGTTACTGTGTAGTGCTGCTGTCTCTCTTCTCAGAGTTTATTAGCACTTTTTACCCATTTTTGTTTTGGTTGTCTTAATTGGGACTGTCCTTTCTGCTCCTGTCACTGTTTTCTGTTTAGCTGAAACCATCCAGTCTCTCCCTGCTGCCACGAGTCTGCACAGAGGAAAAAAAAAAAAACAGTGGGAGTTTTGGTTGTGTTGTTGATAAATTACACTGAGATTATTCTCTCCTCTGATATTTAGTCTGTTTTAATGAACACCTGCTTTATCTTCCATCCCTCTTATTTCCAAGTGATTGTTCACATGTTTCTCCTGAACCCTGTTAGGATGTGATCAGAGGTGAGGAAATTCAGCAGAGTGATGATTAAGAGCCAATAAATCCTTGAAATAGAAGTAAAGAAGTTAGATTGATTCTATCGTGAGTGGTTCCAGAAATGTGTTAATTTGTTTTTACTAATTCACAAATTTTTCAGAATTTTGTCAAAGCTTATTTTCTCAAAACTGCAGGACAAACTAAACTTTCTTATATCTCAGGTATAGGATCAGGATGTTTTTTTTTTTTTATCACACTGTATCCTAAAAAGCCAGGATTTTGAAATGTGCTTAGTTTGTTTGACCAAATATGCTATATGTGATGGGTTATTTTTTTCTGTTCTGTTTATCATGCACTTTCTGCCACTCATCTAACCACACTGAAGCTTTGATGGTTCAGAAAAATCACTTCATGCAGAAGAAACTGATGAGTGAATGTTAAAGTTTAAACCAAACATTTTCTTGACTGTTTACCTTAATTTTATCTGGTGCCTGTGGTTTGTACCTTACATCACAAAGTCATACTATAGATTCAGTTTATCAGTCATGTTAGATTAGACACAACAACTAGTTGCAGAGGTGGATTTTGAAAAAGGACCCCGATTAGCCAACTTCTTCCATCCTAATGTGTGACTGATGATTTTAGCATCGCTGAATCAGAAATCATCCTGAATAAAACGTGTGAGTATACCCCTTAATATATTGGTCCACATACAAATATGATTCAAAATTAGACAAGAAAAATAAGCTTTTTTCAGTTTTTTTTTTTTTTACTTTTTATTTGCAGAGCACTCTGTAATATGGAAGGAATTACTTGGTATTTTAAATGATGATCTCCCATGGTCTATTAGTACTTCGAGAACATCTATATTTCAAAATAAATTATAATTTAAAAGTGAAATTATTTTAGTTATTTCATTCAAAAAGTTAATTTCATAAATTAAACAGATTCAGGCCTCTTCAGGGCCATGGTATCAGTGTGGTGAGGTTGCAGGTTTGAGTCCGGGTTGAGTCAGACACGATCGTTTGACTTCAATTTTCAAATCTTTCAAATCTTATAATGAAATAAATATTTATTAGATCTATTTTAGACATTGTTTACACTAGAACAGTCTCTGGAAACATTTGTTTTTTTTTCTGTTTATTGGGATGAATAAACAAACAAACATAATATATATTCATATGTACCATCTGATCACACACAGTTGCATACAGGACAAGTTGTACAGATTTCTGTAAATTACATGGATTTCCCCACATTTTGCAGATGTATAGAAAAAAGTCTGATTGTTTTTTCTAAGGGTGTATTCACACCAGCGCGGTTTAGTCCAGAGGTTCTCAAACTGGGGTCCCAGCACCCCCAGGGGTCCATGAGAGGTATCTTGGGGTCCTCAAAAAATTTCACTAAATAGTTTTATATATAGAATATATATATATATATATATATATATATATTATATTCTCTTCTCAGTATATATTTATATATTCTCTTTATACATCAACAGCGAGCTCACCAGCCAATCAGAAACAGGCACTTGTGTGGTGCGTTCAAAGCTGCATGGGTATACTGCCACACACTGATAAGCGTTTCTTCTACATATATGTATGTATGTTTATATATTTGTATGTATATCTATACAGTATACTGTATGTGTGTATGGGTATATGTATGTATGTATATATTTCAGCAATCTCTCTTTCAATCTTCCCCATTACATTTATCCTTTTTCCTTCTCTTTCTTTTTCTTCTCTTTAAAAAAACTCATCTCTCCTTTTGTGTATTTCCAAGCTGCAAAATGTAGCGCAACCCTGTTGCACAAGACCTGCTCACCTGTTCCCCCATGTTTTGTTGTGTGTTTTTCTTGAACGGGTGATCTTAATTGCATTTCATTCTTCATTGCATCTCTGATATTATGTTTGAATGACAATAAATCTAATCTAATCTAATCTAATCTAATCTAATCTAATCTAATCTAATCTAAAACATTGTAGTGTGACAGGGCCTTAACATCGGTAACAAAAACAAAATGTCTATTATGACTGTTGCTCTGTGACAGAAAGCTTTGCAGAGGCACTTAATGTGGCTTTTGGCCAAATAAACCTGTTTTATTAAATACAGGCCTGCACTGCCTCCATTTCTCTCAATAAAAAGCAAAATAAGGCCTATTTAATTCCATTGGTGTGTTGTATGATTGTAGTTCTGTGAGCTGAAAGGGTTTTCTCTATCTTTTTCCCCCTTCTGCCCTTTGACAAAATCTCTGCCTTTTTTCCTGTCAGTTCCTGTCCCCGGAGTGTTCCTTTCAGCGAGGGGTAGGCAGTACCACAACTAGGATTAGGGGGTGGGACATTGCCCCCCTGGCCACACCCACTTGTGGCGCCCCTGATGATTGACAGGTTATGTTTCACAAAGGAATTACAAGCTAGAGCCTCATCACCGCACTTCTGTCTGTCAGATAGAAGAGACAAATATCAGCCAAAACTATCAGCCGGCCGATGTATTTGTCGACCTACAGTACACAGTACTGGACCGTACAGGCTTACTTCCACCTCTGGGAGTCAGGATAAGAGTCCTTCCAAGCTACAAAATCCAAATCAATGCAAGCTGCTGATGCAGCACATTTAAAGGTTGAACTGGATGTTTAGGTGCCTTTATGTTACGCTGTGTGTGGAAACATGCTTTTCCTTCGTGTTGGCACAGAGAGAGTGATTTGATAGGGTTATTCCACCATGTAATAGACTTGTAAAGTGATCTGACGCCATTCAGACCAGTTATGTTAACACAAAATGTCATTGGTGACAAGGTCTTAATTCTCAGAGCCAGCCCAGTGGCTGATGTAGAGGCCCTGTTATTGATCTGAGTTCATACATGCTGCCTGCAGTTGAAGCTTCCATCCTTTAGAAATTAGCTGAATATTGCCTGCCTTGAATATTTTTCTGCTTTAGAAATGTTGTGTATATTGTGTACATAACCTTAGTAAAAGTACACAGTAAAGTGTTCTCTAATGAAGTGTTTTGACATGTTTTAAGATAACTGGAACTTATGCCATTTTGTTTTTAAAGACTGATGACCAGGGTACTTAAGTCTCACGCATTGACTGTGGAACACGCATTCCACGACGTGCACACGCCACACTTTCTATTTCTCACACTAAAACACATGCATGAACGCACACAGTCTCTTTTTGAAGAGGAGCCAATGATCAGCTCAGTGTTTTCCTCACTGGCTGAACTGGCCTGTAACGAGGGGGTTTGGGGAGGGTCTGATGCACAGCCCAATTTGCCTAAAAAAAAGTCTGCATCCGTCTATTTTTATTATTATGTTAATTGTTGTTATTCCTCCATTGGGAGTCTTGTAAACATGCAGGCTGCGTTCAGAGCTGAGAGTCACTCCTGTCAATCACACAGAACCCATCCAGTGCACAGCACGTCATTATATAAAAGCAAAAGCAGAGCGAGACAACTCCAGTCCAGTCCAATCATTTCCAACTGCTGTGCACAGGAACAATGCTTTTATCACTGTTTAAAAACAGGATGCCCATGGCTATGCACCACACATGGTATGCACATGCAAATGGTTCAAGCAGCCAAAGTCTATTGCTATAAAACAAAGGGATAATTTGGCTATTTTTAATTAAAGTTGGTTTGCATGTTAAAATTTAAAATGAAGACTTCACATGATGTTGGTTCTTGGGGCATGTAGCTTATGCTTAACTACCTCCAGTCTACTTCTGAAGCTTCACGCAGAAACCTCGGCTGCAGTTAGCAGTTAGCCGGAGGAGACCAGGCATGCAGAAAGCCTCTCCCGCCCTGGTTTACAAAGCGGGATGTAATTTTCACTGTTTTTTTTTTCCTGTTTTTCCTGTTTTCACTGCCCAGGAGTTAACACTAGACTTCACTGGTAAAGATTTCTGCGTCCTGGCATGAACCGGAAGTGACTCAACACGACATCGTTCATGAGTAAAAATGAAAGTTAATTTATTAATGCTGCGTTCACACCGAACGCGATTTCAGCTTCAAAATTGCATCCAACGCTTCAAGTTGGTTGCTTGTGCACTTTGAGGTCAGACGCAGGTCAGCTCTTGAAGCGCTGCACGGCAACAGCCTCCCCGCACCTCCCTCCTCTGTCGGGCTCTGTTTATTGTRGGACGAGGAAGTGGCTTTGCTTTATTTACAGAGAGCACGAGCATGTCACGTTCATCAGATATTTAATTCATAATTAATTCACTAGATAATTCAGAGACATTCTGAGTTTCATCACCCAGGAGCTGTGGGAGAGGCTCACAGCTCGCTTTCAGGACTATTTATGTCCCGAGTCCAGTCTGATGAGCTGCTGCCACGCATTGGTGAGGATATCTCCTGTCAGGACACCGACTGCAGGCACTCGATTTCAGCTAAAGAGCTCCTCTCCATCTGTTTCAGGTTAGTGGACATCATTCAGTAAACTGTCCCGTCGGGAAATATGTCGRTACGTCACACAGTGGAGTCTCTCTGATTGGTTGACGCAGCGCGTCGAGCTGCAAAAGTTCAGATTTTCTAACTTCAGCGATTTGCGCATCAAGGATGTCGAACGCTCAGATCGTTCAAATCACACTGCTCTAATCGCACTTGAGGCACCGCAGCACTTCCCGACGCTGATTGAAGCGTGTCCACCATAGACTTTGTCTGTAAACCTGATGCTCCTGATGCTGAAATCGCGTTTGGTGTGAACGCAGCATAATAACTATATAAAAATATCTTACACACCTAAAACATATATAGATATTCCTACTAAACATTTTATTTTGTTATTTCATTTTTATATTTTTTCTGTCCCAAAAAATAGTGGTGGGGCGGCGCCCTCTATGGACCAGCCGCCACTGTTCAGGGCTTAGTTTTGATTCATTCTAATTTAGGGTGCAAGACGCTGAGCTGCTTGGTTAAATTATTTGGGATCTCATAAAATTGAAGTCTAAAATCAAGACTTTGAGTGAATTTGGGATGAAATAAATGAACCAGGAGGAAACATACTAACCGATACTGTCTGTATTTACAATTGTTCCCACCTACATTCCCCCCCCCAGGGAATTATGTTAACTTTGTGTTTTCTGCTGCTGTGGACCAATTAAACTTGATTGATGTGGCTGGGATCACCACCACGATGGAGGCGGGTTAATGAGCCGTAGAAGCCCACCCTCCCTAACTCTGCAATCCTCCTGAAGCTGCAGGCAACATGGCAGAATCTAATGGATGGTGAGATCTGCATTCATAGAGTCACCAGCGTTAAATGTTTGTGTGAAAGCAAACAAACACTTTCACAGCAAAATCTTAATTTTTTTAAAGACAGACTTCTATGAAAACACAGTTACAAGTTACTCCCATCCCTTACAAGTTACTCCCATCCCTTACAAGTTACTCCCATCCCTTACAAGTTACTCCCATCCCTTACAAGTTACTCCCATCCCTGAGCTGCTAATTAAAACTTATTTCACCTCAACATGTTTATCACAAGTACAGTTCTGTGTGAATTTTTTTCCACAAACTATTTACAAAAATATAAAAAGGCACCAGTTATTGATATTTCAATACTGATATTTGGCCTTACGTACATTTCCACAATTTATTGATTTTATTCAAACAAAATTATTATGGAATATAAAAAAGTCTCCATTTGAAGTGCACCCCAAAAATCTATATTTCCTGCTGCTTGTTCTAAAGGATCAGCAGCTTGAACAAGGAGGCCCAGACAGTTTTCACAGTGAGTCAGGTCTTTCAGCTCTTCTTGTAGGTCCAAGGTGCTCCTAGGTCGGCCAGTCTCTCTAGCTTGTCCTGGGTCTTCCCTGGGGTCTCCTTCCAGTCGGACATGCCTGAATAGGGCTGTGTATTGGCAAGAATTTGGCGATACGATACATATCATGACAGAGGGGTCACGATACGATATATCCCGATATATTTCGATACTGTAAACAAGGCGATATATTGTGATATTTTTGGTCCAAAAATTATATTAAATAAAAACCTCTTACAGGAAAAAAAAAATGAAAAACCAAAATTCATTGTCTCAGAAAATTCTAATATTACATAGACATACTTTTGATACATTTAGATGTGTTCTGCTTTGTATGTAGTTTTATTTTATTTGTTTCATATTTCATCCATGTTTTCAATTATTAGACTGAATTTGCCAATAAATAGTTTGAAAATATATTTTTTGCAGCTTTTAGTTTTTAATATTAATTTACAATATGGTCACCCAACCCTTAACGATAGGCTTTATGTTGTCATAAAGTTCAGTAAACAGATGATATGAAGCTGCTGCACACAGAGTTTCTGGGATCAGCTGACCTGCATCCAGAACATGATTTGTATAACTGTGGGTCGAACAGCAGGGCAGGTCCTGAAGAAAACCAGTTAACAGCAGGGCAGGTCCCAAAGAAAACCAGTTAAGAAATTGAGAAGTTAAACGAGTTAAACTGTTTTTGAAGCGAACACAGCAGGATAAAGTATATGGACTTTGATGCGATCATCAGCCGGACATTGAAAACAACAGAGTTTTATGTCACGGGGGGAGCGCCGAGCTTGCTCGAGGTGATAGACGCATGCGCCATATGCGTAACGTGAAAGCTGACTACAGTTGGAAAAAAGAGCGCACAAGACACTTAATTTGTCTTAAAATCCAGACATTCTGACACATAAGTAACTGTTTGTAACCTTACCTCAGCTTAGAAGGCAGAGGGTGTCGGTCTTTTCCTCTCAGATTCAGTTATCGGAGCATGAAGCTAATGTTTACTTAAGGACTCGACACACGGGAGGCGACGTCGCTCGCTCTCCATTCATTTCCTGTGGAGCCTGTGCGGTGAGGCGACAATCACTTGCCCTCCTCCAGCTAAGCGACCGGCGAAAATAGTGCATGTGAAATTTCACGCTCATACACGTAGACGTGCACACGCGAGCTTGCGACGCGACATATGAAAGTTGAAAAATGTTCAACTTTTGTCACTGTCGCTTAGCGTACAACCAATCAGCGAGGGTTTCATTGACTGACCAATGAGAGGAGCATATGCTACAAACTGCCGTTAGCTAACACTTTCACCAAGTGATTACTAAAAAGCTTTATGGGAATTTATTGGCACCACGGTGACATTTATGGTAAGTTTTTCCTCATAAAACTGTATCTTGATGTGTGTTTGTTTTTCAATATCATTAGCATCGCAAGATTTGTTTAGTTTACACGTCCGTTATGCACACCCGCCTTCAGAGTTAAGAACCAATCAAATTTTGTGAAGACAAGCGATCTGAGAGCGCGATTCACAACGCTGTGATCGCTATCGCGTCCCGTGTGTCAGGTTTTCACCCTGGCTGCGATGACAGCCGCTAATCGCTGTAGTTTGTCGCTGCCCGTGTGTCGAGCCCTTTACAATGCTAATGCTCTCTTACTCTCTGGCGCTCGAGAGGTAGAGGAGCCAAGTGGCTGGCTCACTGCTGCCAACTAGTGGTCAGAGGCTGAACTACAACATAAAAATGAATGCCTGGCAGGAAAGCTGACATTTTAAACCTTAATAACAAATTGATACAGAGCTTTAGAATATCGATATAGTTTCGGGAAATGAAATATCGCGATATTTCAGTGTATCTATATTTTCTTACACCCCTATGCCTGAAGCACATCCATAGGGAGGTTTTCTTATCCGGTGCCTAAAGCTCATCAACTTGCTCCTCTCAATGTGGAGGAGCAGCATCTCTACTCTGTCTCTCCCGAATAACCAAACTCCTCACACTATCTCTAAAGGCCTCTACCAGAATTCCAGAATGTTACTGATGTAGCCTCCAGCTGGAAGGAGCCCCAAGCAGTGACGTGTACCACAGTGGGTGGAGTTTCCCAGGAGCTCGGCTCAGTGTGTCTCAGGTTATGACAGGTGTGTGTGTGAAAATGAACTCTGAATAACCGTGGCCACACATTGACTGTTCTGCTTCAGAGGGAGTATGTAGAGGCCTTAAAAGGGGGAGTCCAACTACCCTGCAATGAAAACTCATTTTGACCCCCAAAATTCAAAATCTTGTTTTGTCAGCCACTTCCCAAAGTTTGTGACCAAACTTTTCTGAAGTCTTGCAATTTCAAACAGCAAAGGTCAGTAAACAACCAAATGGCCAAAATTATTTGACTGCTGTTGTGTGAAGTGATGATTTCTTGAGATATTTTCCAGAGCTGTAATGAGGACACAGCTGTTTTCTGGACTGGACTGGGTATACTGTATTTCAGTTCAGTGTATCTTCACTCATCATAATACTGTAAATAAAGTTTGTGTTGTGCGAGAGTACTAAGGATTTTTTTGTGAATTTTACAGATTGAAGGTTATTATAGAGGTAGACGTTCAGAGGGGTTGAATAGGAGTAGTTGCATCTTGACACTTTGAGGACCACTACTCCACATGTCTACAGTCTAAATGTTAGACTGTTACTATTCATTGTGATTACTCAGCTGAACAATCATTTGCACTACTCTGCTGTAATTGTACATCTGTGTTTCTTGTCTGTATTGTGATACTTCACTTTACAGTTATTGGTCTGTTGGGATTGTTTTTGCACCCAAACAAGGAAACTTCTGATTCTGATTGTTGGATTCTGAAACAAATATCGCTTTTCTATTCTTGAACAAATCTTCATATTATTTTTTAATTTTATTATTAGTAGTTGTATCATGGCTAGTCAGTGTTCATTTTGTTTTGTGTGTACTATCGATAGTTTGTAGTGTGTGAACCTTTGTACTGATGCTGCTGTGACACCTGAATTTCCCCGCTGTGTGACAATAAAGGCTATTCTATTCTATTCTATTCTATTCTATTCTATTCTATTCTATTCTATTCTATTCTATTCTATTCTATATGAGCATACACTGCTTTCAATTTGCATTGTTTTCTAATTGCACACATTAAAATGGCACTTCAGGATGTTGTTCAGTTCATTAATTACCCTTTGTGAAAGCCACTATCATGCATGTCTTAGTTGTTTACCTGCTCTTCAGCAGGTTTTCAAGTTCTACAGAAGGCTGTTAATCACTCATTTATTCAAACTGGGTGTGGTGAAGCAAGGAAACACCTAAAACATGCAGGATAGTTGCCCTTCAGGACCACGACTGAGGATACTGGTCTACAGTGATTAAATTACAAGGTTGTCAAAATAGGATAGTAGATTAGTGCTGGAGAACATGCCAGCTCGAAGTCACCTGGACCTGAAGATGAGACGTTTTCTTATTTTACAGATTGCCTCTGTGACATTTCTGCCTCTCAGCTGACAGCAGTGCGTCAGTGCACAGGGGAGTAGTCAACATTGCGGTGAAGAAATGTGACAACTGCCGGAGGCTGCATCTCATCTGGCATTTGTTTGCTTCTTTCATGATGACTGGAAACAATAACAGAGGGGAAATATTCAGATCAAGATGGAGGAAAAAAACATGGATCTGAAAGCTGTCAGAACTGAACTGAAATGTAAATAAATCGGTGGATTTTGTTTACTTTTTACTTGATATTACAAACGTTAAAAGCAATGCTGTATTTACATCACATATTCAATCGAAAACAAACTGTCTTCTCGTTTGAATGCCATTTCTTCAAATTTTATATAACTGACCCACAAGCAGTCATGTCAAGTCACTCGCACGATGAATGGAAGGGGACATACTGTATCATGCAAAATCCACTTTTTTAGCTGTTAAATACATTTTGTTGTTTACTTGGATTCTCTAGGAGAGCAGAAACGTTGAATTTAGTCTCTCCTTGTTCTGCGTTATATCCTGTTTGGGTCATATATTTCAAACCATTTAGTTTTTCCTACTTTCTATGATGTTTTCTGAACCACCGTATTTATTCAAGTACAATACGTAAAATTAAATCCATAAAATCATCCACAAAGTTGGGCGTAGTACTATACTCAGATAAATATTTTTACTTGTGTGTTTTAACTGAAATTTCGGCTTCTTTCACAAAATGCCTGAGTCCGGAAATTAGACTGCATTATAAAAAGCAGTTGAAACAAGCTCACCTCTGACACTCCTACATGCTTCAGAGCGAGATAATAACAGATCCAGGCAGGCGACATGATGTGAAAAAAAGGGGAGTAGTCCTGCACCTTAGTAATGATGAACTAATGACATTAGCGTGTGACCGGGCCGCTCCTCGAACAACAACAAACACATGTTCGTCTGTAATGGCTGCCATCTACCGGTGTTCTGAAAAAGTTTGTATCCCTGAAAAAATGTTTCCCCACCAGAGGGGGCGCTCACGAGTAGGAAGTAATCTGCTTCCTCCCCCAGAACATGGCCCAAATCTCATGTGAAGTCTCTGACCCTTTGTGTTGGCGCCTCCTGGTGGACTATGGCTGTGTCTCAAATCAGGGGCTGGGTCCTCATGAGCGCGCATTTGTCGGCCGCATACGTCATTGCCCCGTGTGGAGGACAGTCCCAATTCAAAGGCTCCTCATCATGCGGCTGAGGAATGCGTCCTWCTTCCTGTCAAAATCCGAGGATGCATCCATGTATCCTTACCAGCCGAGGATATCCCAGGATTCAATGCGCAGGCAGCAAAATAAACAGAGAAATGAAGACGGTGGTGTTTTTATTTTATTAACGTGTCGGCGCCGTTTGGAAATTCACCACGGACCGAAGGATTTGTTTTTTAAAAGTAACTTTAGCAACTTAGCTGATGAAATTTATGCTGCAATAAGATGTTAAATAAAAGAAAATGCAACTACAAGTTACGAGAATAAAGTTTAAGAATAAAAT
>NW_013952736.1:506465-510139 GCF_001266775.1 Austrofundulus limnaeus
GATATAAACACACTAAAACTGGGTCAATAATTCATGCTGTTTTCATTTTGTTTTATTTTATTTTGTTTTGTGCAAATTACTTGGTGTACCTTTTTAACTGTGAATTTATTCTTCTAGTAAAAAGATGTGTAAACACACGTCCCGACGCACTTTAAGTCCGACATGAAACTGATCACTATGGTAATGGGGGAGCACGCGGTCACGCAAACCCACGTGAAGCCGACGTCATGCGAAGGCTAGACCGTCTCATTTCGCAGCAGTTTTGAGCATCCTACCCGGCCCAGCAAGGATGTGGCCTTCATGGCCCAGCTAGGCTGGGTCCTCATGAGGACCCAGCTAGCATGAATTGAGACACAGCCACTATCTCTAAAGGCCTCTACCAGAATTCCAGAATGTGACTGATGTAGGCTCCAGCTGGAAGGAGCCCCATGCAGTGACGTGTACCACAGTGGGTGGGGTTTCCCAGGAGCTCGGCTCAGTGTGTCTCAGGACTAATTTACACACCAACGTCCTTTGAACTTCCAGTAAATATATTCACAGTAGTCCAAACCAACTTGCAGACATTCAAAGATTGTTGAGTAGAAAGTCGAACACATTCAACTACACTCACTTTTCTTTCTAAAACACATTTCCATGCCTTTTACCCTTCCTAGCCAGTCAAGTTACACCCAGTTATGCTGATGACAGCCTGTCATCTTTTCACGTCTCTTCACTGCAGCCAATCAAAACCAAGGAAAGCTGTAAATCTCAACATCACTTCCTCTTCTAACCATGAACCTTTCACAATAAAACAACACAGTTCTCGAACTCGACAAACAGAAAACACGTTTGAGCAATTTTAAAGTTACAAATTCTTAAACATTGTAACGTGTTTTCGTATGGCTTTTAACATATTTAAATACCAGTTTTTAACATAATTCACAACAATATTTTTATGAACTTTGTGTAGCACAACATATTAAAGGGTTTTGTTCTGGGTTACATATGGAAATATTTTCAAGCATTGTTTAGTGATGTAAAGACCGGTCAGGTTCCCCCCTCAAGTCCATCCAATTTTTAATTTAAATTTTGAGCGAGCATTTAAAATGTTGCAAAAGGGAAAAGAAGAAGGAATGCAAATCTGAAGTGTTTCCATTGCATGGTTTGGAGCGAATCAACCAGGCTACATAAAGTGTAATCACATCAGATGTTGACGTTACGCGTGACTGTAGTAAATTGAAAGTAGAAATCGCAAGCTCACAGGGAAGTTGTAATTATTATGTCATATCAACTCAGCATGATGATGTGACATGCTGTCTGGATATGTAGAGAAATAAATATAATAATTCTCGTCATTCTACGGGAATATGTGAAGACGCAGACAGCGGGAGGAGGGTCTGGTACTGATGCTGGACAGCCAGCGGGAACAGCTGATCAATCCTGTGAGGTAAATGTTCGCTACGGCAGAAGTTATTCGACAAATGTCCTGATGCATCTCAGTAATCCAGGTAAAAAATCAAAAAGAAAAAAAATTGTATAGGTCCTCTGGACGGGTTCTTCTCTAAAGAAACGTTTTGTCTCTCCTCCAAGAGACTTCTTCAGTCTGAGAGTTTCAGGCAAAATTCAGGCTTTTAAGCAGCGCTTAAAAGCTGCAGTGTGCACTGCAGTCACATGGAGGCAGTGCTTAAAAGCCTGAATTTTGCCTGAAACTCTCAGACTGAAGAAGTCTCTTGGAGGAGAGACAAAACGTTTCATTAGAGAAGAACCCGTCCAGAAGACCTATACAATTTTTTTTATTCGACAAATGTGTTTCCATCTCCACTTTTGCGCATTACCAATTTTTCGAAAAATCCAAAAACCACTTCAAGCGTGCGTATCAGTTTTTTTTTTTTTGCAAAATAGAGGAAGATTTTTTTAAATTGTGCCGTTTCAATTCACCTTTTCTAATATAATATATAATACAAAAATGTGCATAAAAATGTTGATGGAAAAAAGGCTAGTAATTGCTATGTTCACACTGCAGGCAAATGTGACCCAAATCCAATTTTTTTGCCCCATCTGACCCCTATCTGATTTTTAATGACAGTCTGAACGCGACAAATCTGACTTTTTCAAATCTGGCCCAGGCCGTTTCAGTATGTGGTTTTAAATCGGATATACAGTACATCTGATGTTTTCAAAGTGACTGCAGTGTGAACGCTCGTGTCACATCCATCCGACATCATCACTGAGGTGTGGGTGAAGGATCGATAAGACACTAATCTTTTTTTTTTTTTTCATTTTTTTCATGCTGTTTAAATCTGTAGCTCCATGTGTTTACAGCTCCAAACAGAAGTCTCATTGGTTTGTCTTTTTAATTTTCATTTTCCATGTAGGCAGTAACGTCCAGCCTGGGTTGCAGATTGTATTGATTCTAAAGTTACTCAGTCGATACTTTATTTCCAGCTCGTTGCTTCGTTCCAAAAATAAAAAGCTTCACCAGAGCATCCCGGTCAGAGGTACGTTCAGATATAAACACTGAACTAAACAAGCAGGTCAGATAATTATTTAATCATCTCTGATTAAACAACTTCAGATTCGATATGCTGAAAGTAGCATCCATGCTAGCTCTGTAAACAAACAAGCCGGCTGATGAGACGTCACTTCTTTTACTGCGCATGCGTGTCACATCAGTGCTGTGTAGCGTTCACACAGGGGTCTGATACAGGTCACATTTAAAATGTAATGTGAACGTTCACACAAAAAGATCAGATTTTTCAAAAAATCAGAATTGAGCATTAAGACCTGCAGTGTGAACGTAGCCAAAGATACCTTTAAAATAGCAAACTGATACAAATCCTTAACTTCTTAACTGCCATTGATTTCAAATTACAATACAACAAGAGCATGATAGAATTTCAGAAATTCTGTTATTACTATTACTGTTGTTTAGTTTTAGTGTGCCACCCCTGGATTTTCAATATCCCCTACATGGCCCCCCATAAATACATTTCTGGAGGCACCACTGTGGGCGTTTTAAAGGAGATGACCTCAGTGTTTATATGGAAAAAAAAATCTGAAAGCAACGTTTTCAATGAATTTTCCCACTTATGTTCAAAATGTACCAGATGTTTCTTGACAAGTTTGAGGCAAATCCTCACACACACAGACACACACACACACTGGTTTGTATTTCTATCCTTATTAGGATCATTCATTGACTTCCATTCATTTCCAGTAATTTCTACCGCCTAACCCTGACCACAAACCCTAAGGCTAACCTCACAGGTACCTACCTGACCCTAAAACTAAACTAAACTCAATTCACACCTTGGTTCTAAGCCCAACCCCTGACACAAAAATGGAGTTCCACCATATTAGGACCGGCCTTTGGTCCCCATTAGGACTACTGGTCTTGACGGTCCTAAACAGGTAACAAAAACAAGTACACACACACAGACACACAGACACACACACACACACACACACACACACACTTTTAAAAGGCTTCTCACGCCCTTGGGTCAAACAGCACCATTTATTTAGTAAAAACCAGCCCACCCAGACTGCTTCTTCCAAACTGTTCCTGGATGGAGGGTTTCCATGGTAACCCCTCCTATCATCCGATGTGTTGAGCCAGCTTCCACTGCATGCACGCTCGCACACACACACACACACACACACACACACACACACACACACACACACACACACAC
>NW_013952736.1:510369-517528 GCF_001266775.1 Austrofundulus limnaeus
CACACACACACACACACACACACACACACACACACACACACACACACACACACTTGGCTTCCTGCCATTCACACGTTACTGTTACTATTACTGCAGATGTGGGCGGGGAGGCTGTGAGGAGGGACCAGATTTATTTGCAGGTGTAAAAATCCCTTTAATTTAGTAGGCTGAATTATTTATAGCCTCTCTAAATCTAAAGTCTCCATCTTCTTCTGGAAGAAGACAGAAATCCTCAGGTTTTACACACTGAAGAGAAAAAGATGATCTCAGTAAAATGAACATGTTTTGCACGTTGCTTTTTTCTTTCCTTTTTTTTTTACACAAAAGATTGTTTTCGACTTGAAATGAATGAATCCAAAATTAATCCATATTATTTCCCCCCCTAGGTCACCTTTATGTGTTTAATCTAAAACAGACTTCACACCCACACACACACTTCTTCATCAGCATTATGTCATCATTTCAAAAATGAGGTGAAAGAAGTTTGGTTTAGTTTTATTCTTGAGTCTGCTGCCATCTTGTGATGCACTTTTGTATTACAGGTGAGAGACAACATCATCATCCTCAGCTTTCATTAGTAAAGACAGAAAAGATTGTCAATAATTAGAGGGTATCTCAGAGTAAACATAGCACTACACATGTCCAGCTGAGTTTGCACATGAACATAAAGTGTCTCCCACTTCATCAAGTTTATTGATAATAAACACAATTTACCATTTTACCGTTCTTTAACCAGTCAAATCCCACTGAAATTGCAGATCTCTTTTGTAAGGGAGGCCTGGGCCTGAAGGAAACTTATTGTACATAAAGTTTTATTAATGTTTTTTTAATTAAGAGATAAAATATCCAGTCATTCTTTTTCTATACTATCTTTATTGTGTTCATTTATAGAACACATTATTGACTTTTATCCTGTCAGATTAGATTACCTGAGGCATGAAGCTTTTGTTTCCGGACTCAACTCTGATCAATGTAAAGGTTAACAGTAGAAAACTAAGACTATTCAAAATTAAACTGTAAATTTTAGAAATATCCTGTATCTTTGATGACATTTAGCCAAAACGTGTTAAAATGTGTTACTTATATGTTCAGTTCTGCTGCAATAATTGACAAAATGTCACATATTCCTAAATATTCAAGGAACATAATTCAAACCATTTTGTTCACAGTGTATACTGTTCTGTGTGAAAGGTGCAGTGCTCAGTGTGCATGTTGTGAAGGACTCTCAGCTACTACCACACCAAATATAGTTTCAATATCTGCAAAATTGACTGATTTACAGCTGTTATTTTAAGACATTTGGCTGTGTACTGTAGTCATGGTATTTGACGTGATACATTAATTGATTACCTTTCTCTTCTGTTACTTTTATGCAGGTGAAGATATTCCATAAGCAAAAATAAGAAAACGTCTGTTAAAAGAAGTTTTGTCTGATCAGTGAAACTTGTTCATTGAGAAATTGGTTAATTTTAAACAAAACAACATATCATAATCATCACTTAATAAAAAAAATAGTTTTATGATATATTTTATGTACTACAAAATAAAGTGGGATTGTTTCTTTACCTGTATTTCTTTAAATAAGACAGACATGTTTTATTTATCAATGACTTCCATGCAGATTTTTAAGCACCCAAATGTTCTGTCAAACTGAAACAGGTTATTGGTTAAACTTGTAAATATAGAAAACATGGGATTTTTTTTCTTATTTAGTTGTTAATTTTTTTGTTCACTATAAAAGACGTCACCGTATTGGTATAAAAATGTGACGACATCAGAAAACGTGGAACTCAGAAACATAAATGGGAAACAAAAAACAATTAGAGAGAAGAAATAACCAAATATAATTAATAGATTCTCATATATTGAAATGTAAATACCTGAGTTTGTACTTCCTGAAAGCTTGCAGGAATAAATTTGAGCAGCACTCTCCTGTCCACACTCCAGTTCAGTAGGTGACGGTAATGCAACTTCAGTTGGTCTGCCAACTGCCATAAAACATAACAAGAAGAAGAAGAAGAAGAAGAATAGCATTTATAATTCCAGACTTAAATATTATGAAAAATAAAAGAATAACAGATGAATTGACAGTCTTTACAGGTGAGTTAATGGCTATATTAATGGCTCTAGAATGGAGTGAGGAAACGAGAAAGAAGGAGATATTGATTTGTTCAGATTCAAGTAGTGCATTAATAAGTATTTTAGAACAGAATTCAGAAGCGAGACAAGATATCATATTGAATATTATTCAATCAATTTTTAGAATTAAAAAAATATGGATCCAGGGTAAAGTTAATTTGGATTCCTGCTCATGTAGGAATAGTAGGAAATGAGTTGGCGGATAATTTTGCTAAGAGTGCAGCAAAAAGGAATAGTGTTGAGATAAATATCAAAATAAGCAGAAATGAGATCAAAAGTATAAGCAAAATATATATTTTTAAAAAATGGCATGAATTATGGAATAGAGAAGGAAAAGCAAGATTTATTATAGCATTCAAAAAAAGGTAGGGAAATGTAGGGAAGGTAATATGAATAAAAAAGAAGAGGATGTTATATCCAGAAGGTTTGGACATACAGGGCTAAATAGTACTTTGAAAATAATTAATAAACATAATACAGGTTTTTGTAGTTATTGTGGAGAGTCAGAAACAGTGCAGCATATTTTTCTAGAACGTAATAAATATAGTTGGGAAAGAGAGGTGTTAATCAGAGAGTTAAATAGAAATAAATATAATTTAGATATTAAAAATTTGCTGCGAAGATCATCTGAGGATGTAGTTTTTAACAGCATTTTTAGTTTCCTTAGGAAGTCAGGTATTATGGGAAGATTATAGTGTTAGGACATCTAATCTATACTCCAGTCTGGAAGGTGGCGGTAATGCACCTATAAGTTGTTTGCCAACCGCCATAAAACTAAAAGAAGAAGAAGAAGAAGAAGAAGAAGAGCAGAAGAAGAAGAATGCAGGCAGGAAGGCTCCACCTCAGTGGACTGATCACCTGAACTGATTTCAGGTGTGCTGCAGGCTGGTGTCAGAGTGCAGTCTGAGGAGGAGAAAGGGTTCTCTTGTTTTATTTTTTTTTCATTATATGCTAACAATATACATATACTTCCTGTCAGTATGTCAGGTCCTATTGACAACAGAAGCTTAGAAACAACCAGCAGGTAATGAGTGCAAATATATTTATCTTTATTCAAACGTCCATCAACCAAAGACACATGCCTAACTACCTGTCCTCTGCTTTCAGAGGACCCTGCTCCAAAGCTTTTAAGCTTTATCGCACTCTGGCCCGAAAGAAGCCTCTGGACCCAGAAGGTGAGGAGTCCAACTTGTGCCGATGCCTGACCACCCTGGATCTTGTGGGTCTGGGTGTCGGCAGCACCCTTGGAGCTGGGGTTTACGTGCTGTCAGGGGAGGTGGCGAGAGAGGTGGCTGGACCAAGCATCATCCTCTCCTTCCTGCTGGCAGCTGTGGCTTCAGTCTTCGCAGGACTGTTTTACGCCGAGTTCGGAGCCCGAGCGCCCAAAACGGGCTCGGCCTACCTGTACACCTATGTGACTATAGGTGAAATGTGTGCGTTTGTTACAGGCTGGAACCTGTTACTGTCGTATGCCAATGGTAAGTTAATATTAAACACTGAGAACTTGTTTCCGTTAGTGATGTGGATAAAACTTTCATCCCACACCAATATCAAATCTGACAGTGGATTCAGAAAGAGAATTAAAAACCAAAATAACATAAAAAAATTGTGTTTTTATCTCAAGGATGAAGGAAGTTATGGTGTTTGTTTACATGTAGTCAAGCTCGTCATTTCTGCTGCAATTCATCACTGAACCAATCAGGTCTTTGTGACTATTTCACATTGTTTTAAGTTTTTGCTCTTCTTTAATATTCAAGGTATTTCAATGAAATTATTGGAAAAGATCCACTTTCTATTTTTTATAGGAAGCATCTTATATCCTAAAATCTATAAACGTAAAAAAATGTTACAAGATTCAACATCAAATCAATTTGATTTGTCTTCTAAAGCCAGGAAATAAATACCATTTGAAAACCATTTGTTTCGTAAACAAAGCTCCCCAACCAATGACAGTGTGTGATGTGTCAAGGAACAAATACAAACATCTACACACTTTGGTAACTTTTGCATTTTTATAGCAATGTGTCAGTTTACCTCTTTAAGGGGAGAAAAACTCACATGATTGAATTTGAGACTATTTTCAAAGAAGTTGACTTTAAAACACATTGACAGAAGTGAAAAACTCAAAGGAGTCTGCAGCTGAGCTCAGCACTGTTTGTTGAAATTCAAAGAAATAACGAAACTGGAGCGAATAACAGGCTCAGAGCAGCACTGCACAAGTCACAGCAGGTTAGGAAGAAAATGACAGCAGCAGCTGATGATATAACATCCCAACATTATATGTGGTTAAATAGGATATTTCATTCAGTGGTGATAATGTACAGAAAATAATTTCATTTAGAGCCATTTGTCTGTAATCCTGACTTCCTGTTTTCTGCAGAAGTTGATGTGAACAGCAGGTACGTCTCTGTAAACAAAGAAAAGCAGTTTCCTTCGACTTTATTTTCCAAATCAATTCCACTTTATACGCCTCAAACAATCAATGTTTCCCTAACTTTTATCAGGGTGACCCATATTTAAAAACGAAACACAACATTGTCACCTCATTAAAGTTGGACTTTGTTTAGTTTTTAAAAAGTAAAGAATTGTGCTCCTGAAGAAACTTATACATTATCTTTTAAGCATCACATTGGTTTATTTAATTACAAATTTCTAAATTTACCTTAAATTTGAATTCACTTCTATTTGAAAACAATGTAGACATTTTAAATGTGTTAAGACAATATCGTAGGGTAGATAATCTGCTTAGTTTTCTTTTTCTCTCTCCTAAACTAAAAGGGACATATTTATCCTTGGATAATTAGTAATGCGTTAGGGTTAATAGTATGGCATCTCTCACCGCTTTAATGTTTTCTGTTTTCTCCCTTTTGTCGATGCTTTTTTGAGTAGACTTACAGTTCCCACTTTGCGTTTTCAGAATCACAATCTTTATTGTCCTTCACACACAACATCAAGATGCAGTGAAGAACGAAATTTGCAGTTTAGAACATCTGTCCTGAGAAACACGCACACACATGACAAACATGGGGGAACAAACGTCCAGGGTCTTTCACAACTTTGTGCGCTACCTTTGCAGTTTAAAATACACACACAATAAGAAGGATGAGTTAAAAAAAGAGCTTTGATCCTGTGTTTTATACAGAAACACACAAACATACACTCAAAAAAACTACTCTGCATAGAGCAAGTCGGCTAAGGAAGGAATTGATCTTTATTCTCTCTAGTATGGTTTTTCTATGAGATGTAGCTTGGTTTTTCGTTGTGTGTTTTGTTAGCCAAACATATGTTTCTTTTCCTTGGTGAATAAGTTTCAAAATGGTGGATTTGCTCTGTAACTGGGCACTGTGAATGCAGTCGAAGGAGTGACTGGCTCCCTTGTGTGCCTTAATGATGTACTACATGCACAATTCTTGATTAAAGAGGAACATTTTTAAGAAATCAATTTAGGGACCCATATGAAATCTTTTAAGACCCCACTCAGGTCAGGACCACGACGTTGGAAGTGAACGCCTTAGACCAGAAATCTTCAACCCTGTTCCTCATGACCCACTGTCCTGTGTGTTTTAGAAGTTTTCATGCTACAACACACTTAACTGAAAGAAATGAATGAAAGACAGGCTTCTGCTAAATTTGACATTTTAAGTAGTTTGTCTGTATCAGGTGTGCCATGCAGGGCAGTGGACATGGAACATGCTTGAAGACCCGTGTTTTGGACCGCACACCAACATTACACGTATCTAACCTATCTACACACATCTAACCTAATCTAACCTTCTGTCAAAACTTATACAGCAAGACCTGCTACTGCCACCTTGATACGTTTTCTTGGATGTGGTGTATTCACTGACTGACACACACAATCCAAACAAACATTTTGATTGAAGCTCTGGTTATTGTTCGACACTAGCTGGTGAACCGGTGCATCACTATTCAGCACGGGAAGTTTTTCTGGTCAAATTCAGTACTAATTTTAATGGTCAAATCTTCAAGTTAATCAGAGAAAATGTATGTTAGATTGCTCTGAGTTGAGCTGATTGGTCATTGTTTTTGTTCAGTTATTTTGTTGTTTCTATCAGGAACATCTAGCATGGCGAAAGCTTGGATCGGGACTTTCGATGACCTGGTAGACAACGTCATTGGAAAAACTCTGCAGCAACATGTAATGATGGATATTCCTGGCTTGGCCTCATACCCAGACTTCTTTGCTGCTGCACTCATTATGTTGCTGGCTGGTGAGATTTACACGTTTGTGAAGTGTTTTCCAAGCATTTAAGATGCAAGATAATAAAATGTATACCTTGTCCATTCTGTTGACCTATTTGTTGATGATGATGATGATGATGATGATAATAATAAAAATAATAATAAATCTTTTTTTCCAGGCATACTTACATATGGCGTGAGGGAGTCTTCGATCCTGAATACCTTTTTTACTGTTGTTAATGTAGCAGTGTTGCTTTTTATCATCATCTCCGGTTTCATCAAAGGTGACCTCAACAACTGGCGCACTTGTAAAAAGGATATCTTCAATGTTACCCAGCAAATGGAGTAAGTTTCTGTTTTGCCACTTTTGTGTTCATTTGATATATATGTGGTCAGTTTACTAGTTAGTAAAAACAGGAATTGGGACCTCCATTCAGGCTATTTTTAGAACACTATTTGTGCTTGACTCCGGCAGGCATACAAACTCTTGTAGCAGCTCCATTGATTTCAGTGTAGCTGTGCCAGTTTAGCTGTGTTAAATTCCTGAAAACTACATGAAACTCAAAACATTGTGCTACAGTTCTTATAACTGTGACTCAGGTTACAGCCATCATGCCCACGTGGAAGGAGTATTTTTTGTCACATTTCCCAAGCTAAGATGCAGGCTAACACCTGGTTCTGAATGATGGAACAAACTGAATTTAACTGAAGAAAAGTACAATTACAGACTTAAAGTGTATCTTACCCCCCGTGAAAAGAGAACTCCGCCCCAAGGCGAAATTTGATAAATGCATCAAAGTGGGTAGGGGAGGGGGTG
>NW_013952736.1:518055-519638 GCF_001266775.1 Austrofundulus limnaeus
TGTGTGTGTGTGTGTGTGTGTGTGTGTGTGTGTGTGTGTGTGTGTGTGTGTGTGTGGAGAGAGTGTGGGGGAGAGAGCAGTGCAGCAGTCAGCTCCTCTCCCCACCCGAGGCTGAAGGTCAACAGACGATCATGCTAAGCTTGCTAACTGTTCCACCCTCTGACTGCTGCAGGGGCGTGTCTTAGAGAGAGGCTTTTATACCAGAACACAGCCGCTATGACGAAACTGTGGAGAAGACACGTCACAGAGGAGAGCCGTTAACCAACATGCAAATTAACCTGCAGTACCACTGCTCTACCAATATGAGCAGCAAAAACACGTTTTTAGACAAAATATTACAGATTTGAACAAATACGCACAAAAACATCAAAATTAGCACAGAAACAGTACTATATAACATTTTAGACACATTCTAGGCAGTTTATCTGCTAAAAAAGTTAATTTTGGGGTAAGTTACTCTTTAACTTTATCTCCAAATCTTTTACTAGAGGTAAAAGACCAACACAGGCCCACCTGAATCCCATCCCTGCACTTTGTCAATAAATGGGTAGGCCTACAGTAAAACTTTTTTTACTGTAGCTTACTGCTAGCTTGCTATACAGCGTCCTACTCTAGTCAGCCATATGTACGGTGATATTGTACTCGCACAACTTTTAAGCATCATCGTGAAGTTTCTTTAAACGATGCAAAAGCAGTTACTTCAATTGAACTTTCCTGTGATTCCTGAAGTCAGATGTGTTGAAATTCACTTTAAGAACGTCTTTTTCTGCTTCTGTATTAACACTAAATCTCCATATAATCCATGCCGGTTGTCTCATCTGTTGAATGTGGCAGATGATGTATGTAAATGTGTGATGTCACGAGTGAAGGTCCCCAGTTTCTTCTTTCTTGGCTGTGTAGGGTAAAGTACTCACTGCCCTCCAGACAATAAAACTTATCTGAATCAGTTCTTGGCTAAGAAAGTTCAGTCAGCTTTGAAGATGTTCTGTCAGCTTTCAGTCGTTGGTACTTCATCAGTCACAGTGAATGTAGTATGGTAAAAGAGGCTTGATTAGCCAAACATATGCTAATCTTTTTATTTTCTTTTCTTTTGTATAAGTCTGGTTCATGGAAATGTTTCAACAATTTCATGGCAATAATGCTAGATAGAATTATTTTCTTTATAACTTAGTATCTGAATAACTGATAACATTATCTCTGCTCACATTCAAATGAGTCAAAGTTTAGCCTCTGCAGCCTGTAACCAGAAAGAACAAACCCAGGAATAAGCTTTTGGAACATTTAATACCTCATACCTGGATTTAAAATAATATAAATCTATGGTGAGCATTAAGTGTTGCAATGAAGTTGATTTATTATATTTTATTTTTGCAATGTGTGTCAGGGTAATAAATGTGGAGTTCTATTTATTTAACAGAAAATGTAAAAAAAATGTCCTGATGCATCTCAGTAATCCAGGTAAAGTCAAAAAGAAAAAAATTGTGTAGGTCCTCTGGACGGGTTCTTCTCTAATGAAACGTTTCGTCTCTCCTCCAAGAGACTTCTTCAGTCTGAGAGTTTCAGGCAAAATTCAGGCTTTTAAG